>NW_026576176.1:0-166530 GCF_028641065.1 Leucoraja erinaceus | reverse complement strand
GGATCGAAAGTTCGTGGGAATTGCCCTGGACCGAGACGAGGAGCAGAGGCTTGTCTTTCACATCGGAGAGCTCGTTGACGCTGTCGCTGATTGCTATTGCGCGGACGAGTCGGGCTAGCATGATAAATTATGTCCAGTTTGGTGGCTTTCTGCACATATTTCTTGTAGCTAAGTCTTATAATCATATCTGCTGTATACTTACATTTTTCCTTTAACATCACCTCCTCACCCACCAATTTGGTTTTTGGGAAGTCAAATCAAACTAGGGAGGGGGCTTCACAGTGGACTGGTAGGGGCTTGGAAAGTGTTTATAGACAAGTGTGATCTAGGGGGTGATGCAGGTACATAGGACTCTGAAAGTGGTACTTTGTCACAGCTAGAGGGTGTGGTCAAAACAGGGCTTTTTTGCAGTACAGTGACCTTCATCAGTCAAGTTATTGAATATAAACATGTGGCAGTTGTACAAGATGTTTGTGAGGCCACACTTGGAGCATCTTATCCAGTTTTGGTCACCCTGTTCTAGGAAGGACATCACTAAAACTGGAAAGAGGTGCGGAGAGAATTTACAGTGGTGTTGCCAGGTCTCGAGGGCCTGAGCTATAGGGAATCGATTGGGCAAGTTAGGACTTTGTTGCTTGGAACGCAGGAAGTTAATGGGTGTTCTTATTGAGATGTGTTTAATCATGATAGGAATGGATAAGGTTCAATGTCTTTCAGCCAGAAAACTGCAACAGAGGATGGTGGGTATATCGAATGAGCTGTTAGAGATGGTACATGAGGCAGGTACAAGAACCACATTTATACGCCACATGGACAGGTACAGGATAGGAATGAAATTAGACTGATATGGGCTAAAAGAGGGGCAAATGGGAGAGACGTTTAGATGCGTCGAGATGGACAAAGTTGGGCAGAAGCAGGGTCTGGGTTTCCGTGCTCTATCATCTATGGTTCTGTGGTCAGGCGTTGAAATTCACCCCAAAACACCCCAATCACCCCCAAATTCACCTGTTGTGGTGTTGCCACACTGCCGTTTCTCTGTTTCATTATTCCAGATCACCAGATGTCCACAGGGAAACAGGAGGGAAAACAGACCCAGGGATCATCGATCTGGAGAATCCACCCAGGAATCGTATTCTGTCCCAGTGGGAGACACATCCTCAGGTACACAACTCCTCACATACATTATCCCTTGTCCTCCGATTAACCCTGCAGCCAGCTTTGGAGGAGGGTGGTAGTTTGGTCAACAGTGGACAATAATCCCCCTTTGGATCCATCGACACAAAGTGCTGGAGTAGCTCAGCGGGTCAGACAGCATCGCTGGGAAAAAAAAGGAAAAAAAGATAGATGACGTTTCAGGTTTGATGCCTTGAGAGCCTTCTTCAGATTTCAATCCTGGGATTGAGAATGGTTTGAGGGAACCACTCTAGAAATGTCTGTATAGTCGCTGAGTTACTCCAGCACTTTGTGTCTTTCTTTGTAAAGCAGCATATTATAACCATATAACAATTACAGCACGGAAACAGGCCATCTCGGCCCTACTAGTCAGTGCCGACCACTATTCTCACCTAGTCCCATCTACACTGCACTCAGACCATATCCCTCCATTCCTTTCCCATCCATATAACTATCCAATTTATTTTTAAATGATAAAATCGAACCTGCCTCCACCACGTCCACTGGAAGCTCATTCCACACCGCTACCACTCTCTGAGTAAAGAAGTTCCCCCTCATATTACCCCTAAACTTCTGTCCCTTCATTCTGAAGTCATGTCCTCTTGTTTGAATCTTCCCCTACTCTCAGTGGGAAAAGCTTTTCCACGTCAACTCTGTCTATCCCTCTCATCATTTTAAAAACCTCTATCAAGTCCCCCCTTAACCTTCTGCGCTCCAAAGAATAAAGCCCTTAACCTGTTCAACCTTTCTCTGTAACTTAGTTGCTGAAAACCAGGCAACATTCTAGTAAATATCCTCTGTACTCTCTCTATTTTGTTGACATCCTTCCTATAATTAGGCGACCAAAATTGTACACCATACTCCAGAATTGGCCTCACCAATGCCTTGTACAATTTTAACATTACATCCCAACTTCTATACTCAATGCTCTGATTTATAAAGGTCAGCACACCAAAAGCTTTCTTTTACCCCCTATCTACATGATCTATTCCACCTTCAGCAAAACTATGCACAGTTATTCCCAAGATCCCTCTGTTCAACTGCATTCCTCAATTCGCTAACCATTACCATGTAACCATTTGATTTGTCCTGTCAAGATGTTAGCACCTGCCACTTTCAACATAATTGGTATAAGGGGTAAGAGTGTTGTAAAAAACAAGCCTGAAGGCTTTTGTGTCTCAATGCAAGGAGCATTCGTAATAATCGTCATTAAGGTGGATGAGTTGATGTGCAGATAGCTATTAATGACTATGATATAGTTGGGATCACAGAGACACAGGCTCCAGGGTGACCAAGGCTGGGAGCTGAACATCCAGGGATATTCAATATTCAGGAGGGATAGACAGAAAGGAAAAGGAGGTGGTGTAGCGTTACTGATTAGAGAGGGGATTAATGCAATGGAAACGAAGGACATTAGTTTGGAGGATGTGGAATCGGTATGGGGTAGAGCTGCAAAAAACTAAGGGGCAGAAAAAACGCTGGTGGGTGTTGTGTACAGGCCACCTAACAGTAGTAGTGAAGTTGGAGATGGTATCAAACAGGAAATTAGAAATGCGTGCGACAAAGGCAAAAAACGGTTTATAATGGGTGACTTCAATCTACATATAGATTGGGTGAATCAAATTGGCAGGGGTGTGCTGAGGAAGAGGATTTCTTGGAATGTATGCGGGATAGTTATCTAAATCAACATGTAGAGGAACCAACGAGAGAGCAGGCTATTTTTTGACTGGGTATTGAGTAATGAGGAAGGGTTAGTTAGCAATCTTGTGGTACGTGCCCCCTTGGGCAAGAGTGACCATAATATGGTTGAGTTCTTCATTAGGATGGAGAGTGGACATTGTTAATTCAGAAAACATGGTTCTGAACTTAAAGAAAGGTAACTTTGAGGGTATGAGACGTGAATTGGCCAAGATTGACTGGCAATTAATTCTAAAAGGGTTGACGGTGGATATGCAATGGAAGACATTTTAAAGACTGATGCATGGATGAACTACAAAAAAAGTGTTCATCCCAGTTTGGCAAAAGAAATAAATCAGGGAAGGTAGTAGTACATCCATGGATAACAAGGGAAAAGGCAGGGATAGTATCAAAGCGAAGGATGATGCGTACAAAATTAGCCAGGAAAAAGCAGCATATACCGGAGGACTGGGAGAAAATTCAAAGACCAGCAGAGGAGGACAAAGGGCTTAATTAGGAAAGGAAAAATAGATTATGAAAGAAAACTGGCAGGGAACATAAAAAAACTGACTGCAAAAGTTTTTATAGATATGTGAAAAGAAAGAGATTAGTTTAAAACAAAATGTAGGTCCCTTGCAGTCAGAAAAACAGGTGAGTTGATCATGGGGAACAAGGATATGGCGGACCAATTGAATAACTACTTTGGTTCCGTCTTCACTAAGGAAGACATAAATAATTTGCCGGAAATAGCAGGGGACCGCGGGTCAAAGGAGTTGGAGGAATGGAGTGAAATCCAGGTTAGCCGGGAAGGGGCGTTGGGTAAATTGAATGGATTAAAGGCTGATAAATCCCCAGGGCCAGATAGGCTGTATCCCAGAGTACTTAAGGAAAGTAGCTCCAGATATATTGGATGCATTAGTAATAATCTTTCAAAACTCTCTAGATTCTGGAGTAGTTCCTGAAGATTTGCGGGTAGCAAACGTAACCCCCACTTTTTAAGAAGGGAGGGAGAGGAGAGAATGGGGAATTACAGACCAGTTAGTCTAACATCGGTAGTGGGGAAACTGCTAGAGTAGAGTCAGTTATTAAAGATAGGATAGCAGCACATTTGGAAAGTGGTGAAATCATTGGACAAAGTCAGCATGGATTTACGAAAGGTAAATCATGTCTGACGAATCTTATAGAATTTTTCGAGGATGTAACTAGTAGCGTGGATAGGGGGGAACCAGTGGATGTGGTGTATCTGGACTTCCAGAAGGCTTTCGACAAGGTCCCACATAAGAGATTAGTATACAAACTTAAAGCACAAGGCATTGGGGGTTCAGTATTGATGTGGATAGAGAACTGGCTGGCAAACAGGAAGCAAAGAGTAGGAGTAAACGGGTCCTTTTCACAATGGCAGGCAGTGACTAGTGGGGTACCCCAAGGCTCAGTACTGGGACCCCAGCTATTTACAATATATATTAATGATCTGGATGAGGGAATTGAAGGCAATATCTCCAAGTTTGCGGATGACACTAAGCTGGGGGGCAGTGTTAGCTGTGAGGAGGATGCTAGGAGACGGCAGGGTGACTTGGATAGGCTGGGTGAGTGGGCAAATGTTTGGCAGATGCAGTATAATGTGGATAAATGTGAGGTTATCCATTTTGGTGGCAAAAACAGGAAAGCAGACTATTATCTAAATGGTGGCCGATTGGGAAAGGGGGAGATGCAGCGAGACCTGGGGTGTCATGGTACACCAGTCATTGAAGGTAGGCATGCAGGGCAGCAGGCAGTAAAGAAAGCGAATGGTATGTTAGCTTTCATTGCAAAAGGATTTGAGTATAGGAGCAGAGAGGTTCTACTGCAGTTGTACAGGGTCTTGGTGAGACCACACCTGGAGTATTGCGTACAGTTTTGGTCTCCAAATCTGAGGAAGGACATTATTGCCATAGAGGGAGTGCAGAGACGGTTCACCAGACTGATTCCTGGGATGTCAGGACTGTCTTATGAAGAAAGACTGGATAGACTTGGTTTATACTCTCTAGAATTTAGAAGATTGACAGGGGATCTTATAGAAACTTACAAAATTCTTAAGGGGTTGGACAGGCTAGATGCAGGAAGATGGTTCCCGATGTTGGGGAAGTCCAGGACAAGGGGTCACAGCTTAAGGATAAAGGGGAAATCCTTTAAAACCGAGATGAGAAGAACTTTTTTCACGCAGAGAGTGGTGAATCTCTGGAACTCTCTGCCACAGAGGGTAGTTGAGGCCAGTTCATTGGCTATATTTAAGAGGGAGTTAGATGTGGCCCTTGTGGCTAAGGGGATCAGGGGGTATGGAGAGAAGGCAGGTACGGGATACTGAGTTGGATGATCAGCCTGATCATATTGAATGGCGGTGCAGGCTCGAAGGGCGAACGGTCCCTTCCATGTTTTGATAGCGAGTTCCGCTCTTGCAGTTATCAGTGGTGGGGAGTGTGTGACACGCAGAACAGGACAGCACAGGAACAGGTCATTTGTCCCCATAATCTCCACGCATGATGCCAAGGTTTTAAACTGGCTCGGGATACACATATCACTGCAGTTCCTGCGTGAACCATGTTGCCCAACCAAGGGATTATTAAAGGCAACTGGAACATAGTGGAATATAGAAACATGGAAGTTACAGTCCCCATGGGGACCATAATGTACATGCGCAACATAATGCCAAGCTAAACCTGTGCGTAACCAAATGATGTTATAAGTCACTGCCAAGTGACAGTGCAGTGTAGGGGGAGGACGGAGGTGAGCATGGGTGGGGGGGGGGGGTGAAAGTTGATGATGAAATGGGTGGGGTTTTGAATGAAATATGAAAGGGGGCTGATTGGGGTCGGAATTGAGGAGTTGGGGAGAGGATGTGAGAGCGAGAGGGGGGGGGGGAAAGTCTGGAGGCCGACGGATGAGGTTGGGGGAGGAGAAGAGAGCAGATGAGTGGAGGGGAGAGGAGCGAGAGAGGGGCGGAGCGGGAGTAGGACCGGACGACGGAGAGGAAGAGGGAGCGTCTGTTGGTTGGGGGGAGAGGAGAGGAGAGGAGATCCATATAAGAGAGTCGAGGATGAACAAGGAAGTGCGGCGCCGTGGACCGTGTTTGAGGAGTGGATAATTTTAAAGGGGAGGTGTGTGTGTGACCTAAAGTCATAGATTGGGATAACAGCGTGGAGACAGGCCCTTCAGCCCAACGTGCTCACACCGGCCAACATGTCCCAGCTACACTTTTCCCACTTGCCAACATTAACATAGAAACATAGAAAATAGGTGCAGGAGTAGGCCTGTCGGCCCTTCGAGCCTGCACCGCCATTCAATATGATCATGGCTGATCCTCCAACTCAGTATCCTGTCAGTATCTTGCCATAGAGGGAGTACAGAGAAGGTTCACCAGACTGATTCCTGGGATGTCAGGACTTTCATATGATGAAAGACTGGATAGACTCGGCTTGTACTCGCTAGAATTTAGAAGATTGAGAAGGCAGTTACAGGATACTGAGTTGGATGATCAGCCATGATCATATTGAATGGCGATGCAGGCTCGAAGGGCCGAATGGCCTACTCCTGCACCTATTTTCTATGTTTCTATGTTCCTGTGCCTGCCTTCTCTCCATACCTTCAGATCCCTTTTGCCACAAGGGCCACATCTAACTCCCTCTTAAATATAGCCAATGAACTGGCCTCAACTACCTTCTGTGGCAGAGAGTTCCAGAGATTCATCAACATGTTTTTCTCATAAGACTTCCCCCTTATCCTTAAACTGTGACCCCTTGTTCTGGACTTCCCCAACATCGGGAACAATCTTCTGTGTTGCCACGTTAATGTTGTTACTGACATAGAACCTCTATATCTATTCCTTATTGACATTAATGCTATATTTTCTGCTTATATTTGGCCTCTCAAAGTGCAAAACCTCACACATGCTTAGATTAACGTTCATTTGTGCGTTCTGTCCATATTTCTGCAGCTAATCTATATCTTGCTGTATATTTTAACAGCCTTCCTCAACTCCACCAATTTTGTTTTGGGAAGTCAAATGAGGAATAACTGTGCATAGTTCCTTGAAGGTGGAATCTCATATAGATAGGGTGGTAAAGAAAGCTTTTGGTATGCTAGCCTTTATAAATCAAAGCATTGAGTATAGAAGCTGGGATGTACTGTTAAAATTGTACAAGGCATTGGTGAGACCAAATCTGGAGTATGGTGTACAATTTTGGTCGCCCAATTATAGGAAGGGGTGTCAACAAAATAGAGAGAGTACAGAGGAGATTTACTAGAATGTTGCTTGGGTTTCAACAACTAAGTTACAGAGAAAGGTTGAATAAGTTAGGTCTTTATTCTCTGGAGCGCAGAAGGTTAAGGGGGGACTTGATAGAGGTCTTTAAAATGATGAGAGGGATAGACAGAGTTGATGTGGACAAACTTTTCCCTTTGAGAATAGGGAAGATTCAAACAAGAGGACATGACTTCAGAATTAAGGGAGGGGTAACATGAGGGGGAACTTCTTTACTCAGAGAATGGTAGCTGTGTGGAATGAGCTTCCAGTGGAAGTGGTGGAGGGCAGGTGGGACTAAGGGAAAATAAGTTGTTCAGCACGGACTTGTAGGGCTGAGATGGCCTGTTTTCCGTGCTGTAATTGTTTAAATGGTTATATGGTAAGAGAGAGAGAGTCACGGAGAGAGAGAGAGAGTTAGAGTTAGAAAAGTCGGGGGAGGGGAGAGAGAGTGTGAGCACATTCTGCAGAAAACACGGCTTTACAAGGGAGCGAGGCAAGCGAGGGATAGGACCGTGTTCGAGGAGTTTGTAATGTTGAAGGTGAGACGTGTTACCTGTCCGTGACCCTTGGTATGTTGTGGTGTTAGCACGACTCTTTGTCTCTGCAGCCGACTTCCCACCTGATCAGCTGATCATTATGTTTCAACTCACCTTTCCCTATTCCCCTCCATTCTCCTCTTCCAGATCCACCGTCGGGCCCAACTCGGGAACCTCAAGGAGCAACGAGTGGAAGACTCAGGTCAGGGTTTGGCCAGTGACCCAAGCAGGGTCTGCAAGCTCAGGTATCAGTGGTGGGAGCATGAAACACAGAGAACAGCACAGGAACAAGCCAATGGTCACACAATATCCATGCTGCAGATAAGGTGTTCGTTAAACATATCTCCTCTGCCTGCACGTAATCCATATCCCTCCATTCATTGCATGTTGCTAGCCTAAACAAAAGACTCATTGTCAGCACTACCTCTGATACTCAAAGCCCTGACCGATGAAGGGCAAAGCATACCCTTCGAGCCTGCACCGCCATTCAATATGATCATGGCTGATCATCCAACTCAGTATCCTGTACCTTCTCTTCATACCCCCTGATCCCTTTAGCCACAAAGGCCACATCTAACTCCCTCTTAAATATAGCCAATGAACTGGCCTCAACTACCTTCTGTGGCAGAGAATTCCACAGATTCACCACTTTCTGTTTGTGAAAAATGTATTTCTCATCTCGGTCCTAAAAGATTCCCCCTTATCCTTAAACTGTGTGTGTGGCCCCTTGTTCTAGACTTCCCCAACATTGGGAACAATCTTCCTGCATCTAGCCTGTCCCACCCCTTAAGAATTTTGTAAGTTTCTATAAGATCCCTCCCTCAATCTTCTAAATTCTAGCGAATACCATATAACCATATATAACAATTACAGCACGGAAACAGGCCATCTCGGCCCCACTAGTCCGTGCCGAACAACTTTTTCTCCCCTAGTCCCATATAACTGCGCTCAGACCATAACCCTCCATTCCCTTCCCATCCATATAACTATCCAATTTATTTTTAAATGATAAAAACGAACCTGCCTCCACCACCTTCACTGGAAGCTCATTCCACACAGCTACCACTCTCTGAGTAAAGACGTTCCCCCTCATGTTACCCCTAAACTTCAGTCCCTTAATTCTCAAGTCATGTCCCCTTGTTTGAATACAAGCCGAGTTTATCCAGTCTTTCTTCATATGAAAGTCCTGACATCCCAGGAATCAGTCTGGTGAACCTTCTCTGTACTCCCTCTATGGCAAGAATGTCTTTCCTCAGATTAGGAGACCAAAACTGTACGCAATACTCCAGGTGTCGTCTCACTAAGACCCTGTACAACTGCAGTAGAACCTCCCTGCTCCTATACTCAAATCCTTTTGCTATCAATGCTAACATACCATTCGCTTTCTTCACTGCCTGCTGCACCTGCATGCCTACTTTCAATGACTGGTGTACCATGCCACCTAGGTCTAATTGCATGTCCCCTTTTCCTAATCGGCCACCATTCAAATAATAGTCTACTTTCCTGTTTTTGCCACCAAATTGGATAACCTCACATTTATACACATTATACTGCATCTCCCATGTCTACAATGAGCTCCTTGGTCTTCATGGAGTTAAGGGCCAGGTTGTTGTCAGCGCACCATGCTGCGAGGCGCTGGACCTCCTCCCTAAGGGCCGACTCATCGTTGTCGCTGATGAGGCCAATCACCGCTGTATCATCTGCATACTTGATGATGGTGTCAGTACCATGTACAGGTGTGCAGTCATAGGTGAAGAGGGAGTAGAGGAGGGGGCTCTGCACACAGCCCTGTGGAACGCCGGTGTTCAGGGTGAGGGTTGAAGAGGTGCGCTTGTCTAACCTAACAGACTGGGGTCTGTTGCTTAGAAAGTCCAACATCACGTTGCAGAGGGAATTGGTCGATGCCCAGGTCACCGTGTTTGGTGATCAGTTTAGAGGGTATAATGGTGTTGAATGCTGAACTGTAATCGATGAACAGCATTCTTACGTGTCTCTGTTGTCGAGGTGGGGGAGGGCAGAGTGAAGTGCCATTGAGATGGCATCCTCCGTACTCCAATTCTTGCGGTAGGCAAACTGATAGGGATCCAATGTGGGGGGTAGGCAGCCTTTGAGGTGTGCTAGGACCAGCCTCTCGAAGCACTTGGTGATGATGGGGGTAAGTGCAACTGGGCGGAAGTCATTGAGGCTCGCTGCAGTGGAGTGTTTTGGCACCGGCACGATGGAGGTGGTTTTAAGGCAAGTGGGGACAACTCCTTGGGCAAGTGACAGGTTGAAGAATTCCTGCAGCTGGTCCCCACGCGGACTGCCCAGTCAGAGGTGAAGGGGGGAGAGTCACTGGGGGAGACAGGATCAGCGAGTGGTCGAGGTTTCTCTAGAGTTTGAAGTCATCCATTTCCTGCCCATCCTGGTGGCATATTTTCACGATTCTACTCTCACTCTCCCATCTCTTCATTTGTTCCAGGGCCCGAGGGTGCCGGAGGTGAGGGACACCAAGAGTCAACAACCGGAGAGCCCAGCGGGGCACCGCCCACTGCCCCAAAGGAAGAGACGTGTTCAGGTATCAGGGCTTATGTGTGGTGAGGTCAGAGTCCGTGCCCAGTGTCAGCCCATGTGGCCGTCAGTCAGAGTCAGTGTCGCCCCGTGTTGCCGTCAGTCAGAGTTGGTGCCCGGTCAGTACCGGGGGCCGCGTCTGTTCAGACTGGGTAGCGCTGTCCTTGTGTTGTCCGGGTTCCTGCCCTTGTCTCCACCACCACCACCATCGCTCTGACACAGACAGGTTACCGCGGGCCTTGTCTGCTCACACAGCCGAATGACGGACGTTCTCTCCCACTTCCAGCCCCCTGGCTGCTGACGGAGGTGGAGTGCGAGAGGTTGATCAGCGAGGCACAAGTGCTGTACGTCAGGGACCATTTTCATCATTCTACTCTCACTCCCCCATCTCTTCACTTGTTTCAGGGCCCGAGTGTGCCGGGGGTGAGGAACACAAAGAGTCAACAACCAGAGTGCCCAGAGGGGCACCGTCCACTGTCCCAAAGGAAGAGACGTGTTCAGGTATCAGGGCTTGTGTGTGGTGGGGTCGTCAATCACAGTCGGGGCCCAGTGTCACCCCGAGTGGTTCATCAGTCAGTGCCCAGTGTCACCCCGTGTATTGTATTGTATTGTATTAAATTTATTGTCATTATCTCATAAGAGACAACAAAATGGAATTTCCTTACAGTCAAGTAACATAAATATAAATAATAAATAAATAAAACATATTAAAAAAAAGCGCAAACACAGAAGTCCACGGCACAACATAACCCCACAGCGGCACCAAAGTCAGGGAAGGTACCATAGTCCAGCCTCCCCGCCGATCTTCCCAGATGTTCACCCGTGGTCGGGGATTCCCGAGCACCTGCCAGATGCTCAGGCCCTCACGCCGGGAATGATGGAACCACGAAGGAGAACATCCTCAGCGGCCCGGACCTCCAGATCAGCCGCCTCCCACCGGAGTCCGCGGCTCCCAAAGTCCACAGGCCGAGCCGGGCGGAGTCGCAGGACTCCACGATGTCGGTGCAGCAGGCCCAGCACTCCGGGGCTCCAAACGGTGATCCCCGGTGAGGCATCGCCCGCCATGAGATGTATCCAATGTTGCGCCGCTGCTGCTGCTGGAGCTCTGATCGGTCCCGGCAGGAATGGCCGCGCCAATGCAGTAGGTAGGCCGCGGGGGGGGGGCTAGGACGAGGACGCGACTTGAATAATAGTCGCATCCTCTCCAGGAAGTGACTGAAGGATGATATCCCCTTTACCGTACCCTCTTCCCCCACATAAAGACAAAAAAACCCCACAAAAAACGCTCTTCAAACATAACAAAAAAACAAAAGATACCGGACTGAGGCGGACATCAGTCAGTGCCCAGTGTCACCACGTGTGGCCGTCATTCAGAGCCCAGTGTCACCCTGTGTGGTTATCTGTCACAGCCAGAGCCCAGTGTCACCCTGTGTGGTCATCTGTCACAGCCAGTGCCCAGTGTTACACTGTGTGGTCATCTGTCACAGCCAGAGCCCAGTGTTACACTGTGTGGTCATCTGTCACAGCCAGTGCCCAGTGTTACACTGTGTGGTCATCTGTCACAGCCAGTGCCCAGTGTCACCCTGTCAGAGTCGTGCCCAGTCAGTACCGTGGGCCGTGTCTGTTCAGACTGGGTCCCCGCTGTCCTTGTGTTGTCCGGGTTCCTGCCCGTGTCTCCACCACCACTATCATCGCTCTGTCACAGACTGGGTACCGCGGGCCTTGTCTGCTCACACAGCCGAGTGACGGACCTTCTCTCCCACTTCCAGCCCCCTGGATGCTGACGGATGAGGAGTGCGAGAGGTTGATCAGCGAGGTACAAGTGCTGTTCATCGGGGACCAGGACTTGGGATCGCCCGAGGACATGAAGGCCTATCTCCAGGAGGTGAGAGTTTACCTGTTGCTACCCCCAGGCCCGACAACTGTGTTCACAGTGACCCTCACCCTCCCTCCTCACTCAGTGACCGCCTGCTGGTGACCGCACCCCAGTCAGTCTCCCCCTGACCCCAGTCAGTCTCCCCTTCCCCAGTCAGTCTACCCCCATCCCCAGTCAGTCTCCCCTTCCCCAGTCAGTCTACCCCAATCACCAGTCAGTCTCCCCCTGACCCCAGTCAGTCTCCCCCCATCCCCAGACACTCTCCCCCTGACCCCAGTCAGTCTCCCCCTCCCCCCCCCCCCCCCCCCCCCCCCCCCCCCCCCCCCCCCATCCCCAGCCAGTCTCCCCGCCCCCATTCAGTTCTTTGGTTTGAGGTTATGGGATAGGTGTATCCACATGATGCAGGAGGTGTGGAGGGGGAGGGGGTAAATATATCCACACAAAGCAGGAGGTGTGAGGGGGAGGGGGTAAATATATCCACATGCTGCAGGAGGTGTGGAGGGGGAGGGGGTAAATATATCCACACAATGCAGGAGGTGTGAGGGGGAGGGGGTAAATATATCCACACAATGCAGGAGGTGTGGAGGGGGAGGGGGTAAATATATCCACACAATGCAGGAGGTGTGAGGGGATTCTCCAGGATGGAGGAGTGGTGGTTGGAATCCTTTGCATTCAGGTGGAAGATGTTTCTAGATCCACTGTGATGGAGGCGTGCGCGCGTGCGAGTGTAGACTTGTGGCCATTCCCCTGGGTGGTGAGTTCCCCTGTTGTGTGGATGAGGGGATTTCCACGGTGGGTGAGGAAGGAGCTTCCCCTGGTGTTGGAGGAGGTGGTGTTACGTCCAATGCTGTGGGTGGGCAGTGGGAGGCAGGATCTTTACACAATTTATGAGGGAGGTGATTTGGAAGGTCTGTGTGGTCCTGGTGCTTGGGGATGGAGTTGGTGCAGGAAACAGGGATCCTCCTGGTGACGGGTTACATAGAAACATCGAAACATAGACAATAGGTGCAGGAGGAGGCCATTCGGCCCTTCAAGCCAGCACCGCCATTCATTGTACAATTTTGGTCGCCTAATTATAGGAAGGATGTCAACAAAATAGGGAGAGTACAGAGAGGAGATTTACTAGAATGTTGCCTGGGTTTCAGCAACTAAGTTACAGAGAAAGGTTGAACAAGTTAGGGCTTTATTCTTTGGAGCGCAGAAGGTTAAGGGGGGACTTGATAGAGGTCTTTAAAATGATGAGAGGGATAGACAGAGTTGACATGGATAAGCTTTTCCCACTGAGAGTAGGGAAGATTCAAACAAGGGGACATGACTTGAGAATTAAGGGACTGAAGTTTAGGGGTAACATGAGGGGGAACTTCTTTACTCAGAGAGTGGTAGCTGTGTGGAATGAGCTTCCAGTGAAGGTGGTGGAGGCAGGTGCGTTTTTATCATTTAAAAATAAATTTGATAGTTATATGGACGGGAAAGGAATGGAGGGTTATGGTCTGAGTGCAGGTATATGGGACTAGGGGAGAATACGTGTTCGGCACGGACTAGAAGGGTCGAGATGGCCTGTTTCCATGCTGTAATTGTTATATGGTTATATGGTTATTGTGATCATGGCTGATCGTCCCCTATCAATAACCCGTGCCTGCCTTCTCCCCATATCCCTTGACTCTACTAGCCCCTAGAGGTCTATCTAACTCTCTCTTAAATCCATCGAGTGATTTGGCGTCCACTGCCCTCTGTGGCAGGGAATTCCATAAACTCACAACTCTCTGGGTGGAAAAGTGTTTTCTCACCTCAATCTTAAATGACCTCCTCTTTATTCTAAGACTGTTGCCCCTGGTTCTGGACTTGCCCAACATTGGTAAAACAAATTCCTGCATCTAGCTTGTCCAGTCCTTTTATAATTATATATGTTTCTATAAGATTCCCCCTCATCCTTCTAAACTCCAGTGAATACAAGCCTAGTCTTTTCAATCTTTCGTCGTATACAAGCCCTATACAACTGCAGACGAACTCCAGGGTTCTGCTGGTGTTGTGGGGATGGGGTCGGTGCTGGGAGCAGGGCTCCTCCTGGTGACGGGTTCTGCTGGTGTTGTGGGGATGGGGTTGGTGGTGTTAAGGGGAGGGAGTCCTATGTAGTTTAGTGATTGGTTCTGCAGGGGGGGGTGGGGGGGTGGAGGAAGGAATCATGCTCCTCCATCATGTACCCCAGCTCGGGGCCATGATCCCACACATTGTGGTCTCACCCTCACCATCCACTGCTCTGCTCCACAGTTACGTAAGATGCTGAGGAAGCAGCTCCCCTGCAAACAAGACAAGTCCTAGGATTAACAGACCGGAAAACGCCAGAAAATAGGAAGGACCTGATCAGAAGGTCCTGCATTTGGATCATCGAAAAGAGATTGTGCGAGTGTGGGGTGGGGATGGTGTATGGGAGGGGTGGGGAAGGTGGGATGTGGGGGGGGGGGGGGGGGGTGGGCATGTGGGGTGGGAAGATGAGGTGAGGTGGGTGTGGGCGAGATGGTATGGTTTTGGCTGTGGGGCAGTGTGTGGGGAGGGGGGTGTGGTGGTGTGGGGGTGTAGTGGGGTGTGGGGTGAGATGGTGTGGGTTGGGAAGTGGGTGGGTGTGGGGGGGGGGGGGTGGGAGGTGGGGTGGGGTGGGATGGGGTAGGGTGGCTGTGGGGTTAGATGGTGTGGGATGGGCCATTGGGCAGTGTGGGGTGGTGAGATGTGGGGCGGGGTAGAGTGGGGTTGGGCTGTTGGGCAATGTGGGTGGTGGTGGTTTGACTGGAATCCAAGCTAATAGTGTCGATGAGATATCTATTAACATCCATTTCATTATTCCTTCATAATTTCTGAGTGTTATTTTCATTCCTCTTTCATTCTGTCTACACGGTTAATTATTTCTCAATGACGTGATTGAATGTAATCATGAGTTTAATTCGATGACCTATTCCTGTAATGTCTCAATATTTCTGATGCATCTGGCGGTACACAGTTTGTTCAAGACGAATATATTTCTATGTCTTTGTTCAGCTGTAATGTAACTTTAATTTACTATCTTTGAAATCTTCTCAAAACTACTTAAAATAAAATTTGACCCTAACACAGAATTGATTATTTTCGGAACAATGGAAACCTGACCTGAGCTCAAATTCTTTTCTTAACTATTCCTTGATAACGGCGAAAAAACTCAAATTTTGGAAAAATGCACCGACCCCAACTCTTAAAATGTGGATCATAAGCATGTCTGAAATGTTACATCTCGAAGATGTGAGATTCGTCCTAGCTGAAAAATCAGAGCAATTCGTAAAGATATGGGCTCCTTCCATCGATTTATTACAAGTATAATAAGGTGCAACATAACTCTGGAAATTAAGGGGAGGGCAATTGTAATAGGGGATTCTATAGTCAGGGGGTCGGATAGGCGATTCTGTGGACGCAGACAGGAGTCCCGGATGGTAGTTTGCCTCCCTGGTGCCAGGGTCAGGGATGTGTCTGAACGTGTCCAAGAAATCCTGAAATGGGAGGGAGAGGAGCCTGAGGTTGTGGTGCATATAGGTACCAACGACATAGGTAAAAAAAGAGAAGAGGTCCTGAAAGAAGAATTTAGGGAGTTAGGTAGAGAGTTAAGGAGAAGGACTGGAAAGGTAACAATCTCAGGATTACTGCCTGTGCCACGCGACAGTGAGAGTAGGAATGGAGTGAGGTGGAGGATAAATGCGTGGATGAGGGACTGGTGCAGTGGGTATGGATTCAAGTTTCTGGATCATTGGGACCTCTTTTGGGGAAGGTGCGACCTGTACAGAAAGGACGGGTTGCACTTGAACTCAAGGGGGACCAATATCCTGGCGGGGAGATTTGCAAAGGCTACTGGGGAGACTTTAAACTAGTATGGTTGGGGGGAGGGACTCAAATTGGGAAAGCTAGCAGTCAGTGTGTGAAGCAGGGGGCAGAGAATGGTAGCACTCTGACCCAAAATGTAGGGGAGAGAGAAGAAAAAGAAAATAATCAGAGAATAAGAGAGGGTGGGTTTCTTAAATGTGTATATTTTAATGCTAGGAGCATTGTAAGAAAAGTGGATGAACTTAGAGCCTGGATTGACACCTGGAAGTATGATGTTGTGGCGATCAGTGAAACGTGGTTGCAGGAGGGCTGTGATTGGAAATTAAATATTCCAGGATTTCGTTGCTTCAGGTGTGATAGAATTGGAGGGGCAAGAGGTGGAGGTGTTGCATTGCTTATCAGGGAAGATATTACAGCAGTGCTTTGGCAGGATAGATTAGAGGGCTCGTCTAGGGAGGCTATTTGGGTGGAACTGAGAAATGGGAAAGGGGTAGCAACACTTATAGGGGTGTATTATAGACCGCCAAATGGGGAGCGAGAATTGGAAGAACAAATATGTAAGGAGATTGCAGATATTAGTAGTAAGCACAAGGTAGTGATTGTGGGAGATTTCAATTTTCCACACATAGACTGGGAAACACATTCTGTAAATGGGCTGGATGGTTTGGAGTTTGTAAAATGTGTGCAGGATAGTTTTTTGCAACAATACATAGAAGTACCTACTAGAGAAGGGGCGGTACTGGACCTCCTGTTAGGAAATGAGATGGGTCAGGTGGCAGAGGTATGCGTTGGGGAACAGTTCGGGTCCAGTGATCACAATACCATTAGTTTCAATATAATTATGGAGAGGGACAAAACTGGACCTAGGGTTGAGATTTTTGATTGGAGAAAGGCTAACTTTGAGGAGATGTGAAAGGATTTAAAAGGAGTAAATTGGGACAGTTTGTTTTATGGGAAAGATGTGGAAGAGAAATGGAGTACATTTAAAGGTGAAATTTTAAGAGTACAGAATCTTTATGTCCCTGTTCGGTTGAAAGGAAATCGTAAAAATTGTAAAGAGCCATGGTTTTCAAGGGAAATTGGACACGGTTCGGAAATAGAGGGAGATCTACAATAATTATAGGCAGCATGGAGTAAATGAGGTGCTTGAGGAGTATAAAGAATGTAAAAAGAATCTTAAGAAATAAATTAGAAAAGCTAAAAGAAGATATGAGGTTGCTTTGGCAAGTAAGGTAAAAGTAAATCCGAAGGGTTTCTACCGCTATATTAATAGCAAAAGGATAACGAGGGATAAAATTGGTCCATTAGAGAGTCAGAGTGCACCCAGCTACCTGCAGAGCCAAAAGAGATGGGGGAGATATTGAACAGTTTCTTTTCTTCGGTATTCACCAAGGAGAAGGATATTGAATTATGTGAGGTAAGGGAAACAAGTAGAGTAGCTATGGAAACTATGAGGATCAAAGAAGAGGAAGTACTGACACTTTTGAGAAATATAAAAGTGGATAAGCCTCCAGGTCCAGACAGGATATTTCCTAGGACATTGAGGGAAGTTAGTGTAGAAATAGCAGGGGCTATGGCAGAAATATTTCAATTGTCATTAGAAACGGGAATAGTGCCAGAGGATTGGCGTACTGCGCATGTTGTTCTATTGTTTAAAAAGGGTTCTAAGAGTAAACCTAACAATTATAGACCTGTTAGTTTGACGTCAGTGGTGGGCAAATTAATGGAAAGGATACTTAGAGATAATATATATAAGCATCTGGATAAACAGGGTCTGATTAGGAACAGCCAACATGGATTTGTGCCTGGAAGTTCATGTTTGACTAATCTTCTTGAATTTTTTGAAGAGTTTACTCAGAAATTGATGACGGTAAAGCAGTGGATGTTGTATATATGAACTTCAGTAAGGCCTTTGACAAGGTTCCTCGTGGATGATTGGTTAAGAAGGTTTAATTGTTGGTTATTAATGGTGGAGTAGCAAGATGGATTCAACAGTGGCTGAATGGGAGATGCCAGAGAGTAATGATGGATGGCTGTTTGTCAGGTTGGAGGCCAGTGACTAGTGGGGTGCCACAGGGATCTGTGTTGGGTCCACTGTTGTTTGTCATGTACATCAATGATCTGGATGATGGTGCGGTAAATTGGATTAGTAAGTATGCAGATGATACTAAAATAGGTGGTGTTGTGGATAATGAAGGCGATTTTCAAAGTCTACAGAGAGATTTAGGCCATTTGGAAGAGTGGGCTGAAAGATGGCAGATGGAGTTTAATGCTGATAAGTGTGAGGTGCTACTTCTTGGCAGGACAAATCAAAATAGGATGTACATGGGTGGTAAAGAAAGCTTTTGCTGTGCTGGCCTATATAAATCAGAGCATTGAGTATAGAAGTTGGGGTGTAATGTTAAAATTGTACAAGGCATTGGTGAGGCCAATTCTGGAGTATGGTGTACAATTTTGGTCACCTAATTATAGCAAGGATTTCAACAAAATAGAGAGAGTACAGAGGAGATTTATTAGAATGTTGCCTGGGTTTCAGCAACTAAGTTACAGAGAAAGGTTGAACAAGTTAGGTCTTTATTCTTTGGAGCGCAGAAGGTTAAGGGGTGACTTGATCGAGGTCTTTAAAATGATGAGAGGGATAGACAGAGTTGATGTGGATAAGCTTTTCCCACTGAGAGTAGGGAAGTTTCAAACAAGAGGACATGACTTGAGAATTAAGGGACAGAAGTTTAGGGGTAACATGAGGGGGAACTTCTTTACTCAGAGAGTGGTAGCTGTGTGGAATGAGCTTCCAGTGGAGGTGGTGGAGGCAGGTTCGATTTTATCATTTAAAAATAAATTGTATAGTTATATGGACGGGAAAGGAATGGAGGGTTATGGTCTGAGTGCAGGTAGATGGTACTAGAAGAGAATACGTGTTCGGCACGGACTAGAAGGGCCAAGATGGCCTGTTTGCGTGCTGTAATTGTTATATGGTTATATGCAATTCGGTGCATTAAAACAATATTTCAGGAGCCTACAGCTAGGATTAAGGAAATGGAAACCTATCAAAAAGGATCCAGTTAGAGAGGGGTACGGATGCTGTCTTTCTCCTACTCTCTTTGTTTTGTATATTGAACCCTTAGCACAAGCAATAAGGCAGAGAGAAGACCTGCAGGGGGTCAAAATAGGGGGGAAAGAACATATCATTGGTCTTTTCGCTGATTATGTCATTATTTTTCTTGAACAACCAGATATATGTCTCCCGAATCTAATGAACCTGTTTGAAACATATGGATATAAACTTCTGGGTATAAACTGAATATAACAAAAACACAAATTCATTCATTCAATTATTCTCCATCCCAACAAATCAGAGATGCAAATAATCTGAAATAGAATTCTAAAACGATGCAGTATCTTGGTGTAACTATAACCAAAACACTTTGCAACACGTTTGAAACTAATTATAACAAAATTGAAGAACACATCAAAAAGATTGTTGAAAGGTGGTCTACCCTTCCTCTAGACCTCAGTGCCAGAATACAAATGGTAAAAATGAATATCCTACCAAACTAAATTTATTCCTACCTACTATATTTATTCCAATCTCTCCGAATTAATGTTCTTCGAGACAAATTCATAGCCTGGGATAAGATGATCTCTAGATTCATTTGGAATAGCAAAAAAACAAGAATAAAACTAACAACACTTCGACTGCCGAAAAACAAGGATGGAATGGCTTTACCATAATTACAAATTAAAAAGAGGGGTTCATGCATTGAAGGCGTTTGCATATGACTCAAAGTTTAAGCCAGGGGTGTATGATTCAAAATTCAAAGAATGGGCACAAAAAGCCATAACGGCAATGTATACAGTTTCAGAAAATGGCGAGTTTATGAGTTTCCAAGGTTTAAAGTCAAAGTATGGCCTTGAAAACAAAGATTTTTTTAGATACTTGCAATTAAGAGACTACTTTACAAAAGAGATAAGGCCAGAACTAGATGAAACTTCAAATAATGTGATCAAGTTGATTGTGGGTTCTTACAAACAGAAGGGATCTCGGGTCATCTCTGCCAAGCTCTGGTGGGAAGCGGGGGAGAATCAATGCTCTACATAAAAACAAAATGGGAAGCAGAATGAAAAATTCAAATAACAGAAGAAGAATAGTATCAAATGTGTGAAACACAATGTTCATCCACAAGCTCACTAGTATGGAGAGAATTTTGCTGGAAGAATCTATCTCGCTTTTTTATAACACCCAAAATAAAAAGCAGACAACTTGCTGTCCAACAACACTGTTGGAGGCTGTGCGGGAGTATGGAGGCAGACTACTCGCGTATTTTCTGGAACTGTGTAAAGATAAGGCCATACTGGGAAAATGTTAACGCAGTTGTTAAAATTATCTTGGGTTATCAAATCCCAAATACCTGCCCTGTGATGTACTTGGGGCGTATTAAAGATATTGTAAAGATAGACGATATCTATTTGATTAAAGTTTTGCTTGCAGGTAGTAAGAAGGCCATTACCAGGCAGTGGCTTAATTAAAAAAGTTCAAAACAGGAACAGTGGTTAGAAATTGTGCGAGACATCTTTATTATGGAGAAACTGACATATTCCTTGAGAGTCAAGGAGAATTCATTTGATCTGGGAAAAATGGACTGTTTATTTGAGCCATGGCACCAACTAGATGAATGCCGAGCTAGATATGGGAAGATTGTGTTATATAGAACTAAATGGTATGTTTGTGTGAATATTGAATTATCTCCAGATAACTAATCAATGTAACGTTTTTTTTTAATTTGATAAGTGAACCACACGGTCTTATTGCAATTTTTTATTTATTTACTTTTTTTTTCCCTATCGATTTATTTTTTTATTTTGATTGTTGTTTTTCTTATTTTGTTTTATTTAAGGTGATGGTGTTGCACTGTTTTGTATATATCTCTGAAAAATCAATACAAATTGAAGTAAAAACAAGTACAAATTTCCTTCCTCAAATTTGGAGACCAAAACATAGAAACATAGAAATTAGGTGCAGGAGTAGGCCATTCGGCCCTTCGAGCCTGCACCGCCATTCAATATGATCATGGCTGATCATCCAACTCAGTATCCCGTACCTGCCTTCTCTCATACCCTCTGATCACCTTGGCCACAAGGGCCACATCTAACTCCCTTTTAAATATAGCCAACGAACTGGCCTCAACTACCCTCTGTGGCAGAGAGTTCCAGAGATTCACCACTCTCTGTGTGAAAAAAGTTCTCGTCATCTCAGTTTTAAAGGATTTCCGCCTTATCCTTAAGCTGTGACCCCTTGTCCTGGACTTCCCCAACATCGGGAACAATCTTCCTGCATCTAGCCTGTCCAACCCCTTAAGAATTTTGTAAGTTTCTATAAGATCCCCTCTCAATCTCCTAAATTCTAGAGAGTATAAACCAAGTCTATCCAGTCTTTCTTCATAAGACAGTCATGACATCCCAGGAATCAGTCTGGTGAACCTTCTCTGCACTCCCTCTATGGCAATAATGTCCTTCCTCAGATTTGGAGACCAAATCTGCACACAATACTCTAGGTGTGGTTTCACTACGACCCTGTACAGCTGCAGAAGGACCTCCTTGATCTTGTACTCAACTTATCTTGTTATGAAGGCCATCATTCCATTTGCTTTCTTCACTGCCTGCTGTACCCACATGCTTACTTTCAGTGACTGATGAACAACTACCCCCCAGATCTCGTTGTACTTCCCCTTTTCACAATTTGACACCATTTAGATAATAATCTTCCTTTCTGTATTTGCTACCGAAGTGGATAACCTCACATTTGTCCACATTAAACTGCATCTGCCCACTCACCCAACCTGTCTAAGTCTCACTGCATTTTCATAGCATCCTCCTCACAGTTCACACTGCCACCCAGCATCTGCAAATTTGCTAATGTTATCCCTTCATCTAAATCATTAATGTATATTGTAAATAGCTGCAGTCCCAACACCGAGCCTTGTGATACCCTACTTGTCACTGCCTGCCATTCAGAAAGGGACCCATTTATCCCAACTCTTTGTTTTCTGTCTCCCAATCAATTTTCTATCCATGCCAGTACCCTACCCCCAATACCATGCGTTCTAATTTTGCTCACTAATCTCCTATGTGGGACCTTATCAAATGATTTCTGAAAGTCCAGGTACACTACATCCATTGGCTCTCCCTTGTCCATTTTCCCAGTTACATCCTCAAAAAACTTGGACCGATCCTGCTACTGCCATCCAAATGTGCCGCTATTTTATCTTTTATAGTCAGAGTGAGGCTATTGTGTGGAGGTGGGGATCAGGGAGGGGAGGTGAGGGTGGTGCTGTTGGAACGTGGGGGTGGTGGTGCCGCAGTTGTCACGGTTCCTGTCCCCACCCCCCGGGGGTTGGAGCCGCGACACAAACTAACATTCTAGAATCGATGTAGCATTTCGAACGATACAGCCAATGGGCAGCGGCACCGGGGGGCGGGACATAGACACAGACAGGCGGCGTTGGAGGAGGTCGTGTCTGCTCTGCTCAACTGCTATACCCTACCCTCATCTACTATACTATACTCTAGGGGCGGCAGGGGCGGCAAGTGGCCACGCTCCTGCTTCTTGTTCCCGGCGCCGCGGCGAAACTTCTGCTGCTCTCACCCCGCAGGGACCATCACTCGGTGAGTCTGTCTGTCTGTCGTGTCGGTCCCTCGCCCCGCACAGGTGACCGCTCCTCCCAGTGCCGGGGACCCTGCGGACGGGGGCGGCTCCCAGCCTCACCCCCTTGACTGCCTCCCCTTAAACACCGACCCACGGCAGCGCTGTCACAGCCCAGGGGCGCTTCACCGCTGAATGAACTAACCGCAGACTTTAAAGAAGTATTGTACAAGTTATTGACATTTGAAACTTTAGAAAAACTATTTTAAAGCCCTGCCTTCACGACAATGACATCACGATGGAATCCCGAATCTCATTGACATAAAATTCGAAACGAAATCTGTTTCATTCAAATTCTTCCATTTTCATTCACAATAACGTCACAAGGGGAATCCGAATCTCATTTACATACAAAATCGTGAGGGGAGGGGGTAGAGGTGAGGAGTGGGGTGGGATAGGGTAGAGGTGAGGAGTGGGGTGGGATAGGGTAGAGGTGAGGAGTGGGGTGGGATAGGGTAGAGGTGAGGAGTGGGGGAGCAAGTAGGGAGAGGGCTTAAGGAGGGAGGGAGGGAGAGGTGATTGAGGGTGGAGGATAGGGGAAAGAAGAGGGAAGGTGAAGATGCCTGGTGTGGGCTGAGCCCCGGGGCTGTAGCCGGGCCCGGGCTTTGGACGCTGGGGCGCGTACACGGACTAGGCCCTGAGCGCGGCTGCAGGCCCTGGGCTGGGGTTCGAGCCGGTGTGGGGTCTGGGGGCTGTTGCTCCGGGCCCGCGGGGAGGGAGAGGAGCGGGACCTGGGGCAAGGACTAGCCTCAGCCTCTCCCTCCCCCAGACCGTGTCCTCAGCCTCTCCCTCCCATGGCTCCAGACCTGTTGACACGTGACGCCTGAATGGCCGTGAGTAGCCGTCCAAAGGGACGTCCTATTTCTGGGTCGCCGCTGGATTTCCAACGTGTTGAAATTTTTCAGCGACCTGCTGCGACTATGACGAGTGCCGGCAGTCGCCGAAAATGTTTGTGTAAGGGGGACAGGCACTTTAGACTGTTGAGGAAGCCTTGTTTATGCGCTCACAGCCATGTGGGGGATGTAAAGCTCCACTTGGTTCCAGTTAGATTGTTGGGTCCCTGTATTGTCTCAGATAGGCACAAAATGCTGGAGTAACTCAACAGGACAGGCAGCATCTCTGGAGAGAAGGAATGGGTGACGTTTCTGGTTAAACGCTTTTAAGATGGATATCAGGGGAGTGGGAGGTACATAGATAAGGAAGTGTATAGAAAAGGAAATCTATTAGTGTATAGATAAGGATATCTCCCACTGCCCTGACACCAGTTGAATAACTACTTTGGTTCCGTCTTTACTAAGGAAGACATAAATAATCTGCCGGAAATAGCAGTGGACCGCGGGTCAAATGAGATGGAGGAAATGAGTGAAATCCAGGTTAGCCGGGAAGTGGTGTTAGGTAAATTGAATGGATTAAAGGCCGATATATCTCCAGGGCCGGATAGGCTGCATCCCAGAGTACTTAGGGATGTAGCCCCAGAAATAGTGGATGCATTAGTGATAGTTTTTCAAAACTCTTTAGATTCTGGAGTAGTTCCTGAGGATTGGAGGGTCGCTAATGTAACCCCACTTTTTAAAAAGGGAGGGAGAGAGAAAACGGGGAATTACAGACCAGTTAGTCTAACATTGGTAGTGGGAAAACTGCTAGAGTCAGTTATTAAAGATGGGATAGCAGCACATTTGGAAAGTGGTGAAATCATTGGACAAAGTCAGCATGGATTTATGAAAGGTAAATCATGTCTGACGAATCTGATATAATTTTTCGAGGATGTAACTGGTAGAATAGATAAGGGAGAACCAGTGGATGTGTTATATCTGGACTTTCAGAAGGCTTTCGACAAGGTCCCACATAAGAGATTAGTATACAAACTTAAAGCACACGGTATTGGGGGTTCAGTATTGATGTAGAGAGAAAAGTGACTAGCAAAGAGGAAGCAAAGAGTAGGGGTAAACGGGTCCTCTTCAGAATGGCAGGAAGTGAATAGTGGGGTACCGCAAGGCTCAGTGCTGGGACCCCAGCTATTTACAATATACATTAATGATTTGGACGAGGGAATTAAATGCAACATCTCCAAGTTTGCGGATGACACAAAGCTGGGGGGCAGTGTTAGCTGTGAGGAGGATGCTAGGAGGTTGCAAGGTGACTTGGATAGGCTGGACGAGTGGGCAAATGCATGGCAGATGCAGTATAATGTGGATAAATGTGAGGTTATCCACTTTGGTCGCTAAAACAGGAAAGTAGACTATTATCTAAATGGTGGCCGATTAGGAAAAGGGGAGATGCAATGAGACCTGGGTGTCATGGTACACCAGTCATTGATAGTAGGCATGCAGGTGCTGCAGGCAGTGAAGAAAGTGAATGGTATGTTAGCATCATAGCAAAAGGATTTCAGTATAGGAGCAGGGAGGTTCGACTGCAGTTGTACAGGGTCTTGGTGAGACCACACCTGGAGTATTGCATACAGTTTTGCTCTCCAAATCTGAGGAAAGACATTCTTGCCATAGAGGGAGTACAGAGAAGGTTCACCAGGCTCATTCCTGGGATGTCAGGACTTTGATATGAAGAAAGACTGGATAGACTCGGCTTGTACTCGCTAGAATTTAGAAGATTAAGGGGGGATCTCATAGAAACTTACAAATTCATAAGGGGTTGGACAGGCTAGATGCTAGATTGTCCCCGATGTTGGGGAAGTTCAGAACAAGGGGTCACAGTTTAAGGATAAAGGGGAAATCCTTTAGGACCGAGATGAGAAAAATATTTTTCACACAGAGAGTGGGGAATCTCTGGAACTGGGCCGAATGGCCTACTCCTGCACCTATTTTCTATGTTTCTATCAGTCTGAAGAAGGATCTCGACAGGAAATGTCACCCATTCCTTCGCTCCCGTGATGATGCCTGTCCTGCTGAGTTTCTCCAGCATTTTGTGACCATCTTTGTTGTAAACCAGCATCTGCAGTTCCTTCCTACACGCCATTTGGACAGGCCGGTGGGGGTGAGTAAGAGGGGTTGGGGGAGACGTGTAAAATCACAAAGGATAGTGAGTGAGGAGCAGTCGTGAGTAAGGACGACAAGGTCACTGTGCTGACGGTGATGACGGTGCAGGTTTAAAAGGGTGGCACGGTGGCACAGTATAGAGTTGCTGCCTTATAGTGTTAGAGACCAGGGTTCGATAGCGAC
This sequence comes from Leucoraja erinaceus, assembly GCF_028641065.1. Classification (NCBI taxonomy): domain Eukaryota; kingdom Metazoa; phylum Chordata; class Chondrichthyes; order Rajiformes; family Rajidae; genus Leucoraja; species Leucoraja erinaceus. The sequence continues at coordinate 140,726 of NW_026576176.1, read as the reverse complement.
TACAGGTGCTGTATTTACAGAGTGTGTACGTTCTCCTCGAAACCGCATGGCTTTTCTCTGAGCTTCAGTTTTCTCCTAAGCTCCATGCAGGCTTGTTGGTAAATTGGCTTTGTATAAATGTAAAATTGTCCCTAGTGTGTGTAGGGTAGAGTTAATGTGCGGGGATTGCTGGTTGGTGTGGACTCGGTGGGTCGAAGGCTTGTATCCCCGCTGTACCTAAACTCTAAAGTGATTGGAAACAACCAGCGCTGCCTCTGGGTTTCTTGGTTTTCGGTCACATTTGTTCTGAAACACAGAAGGAAGCAGATCGGGTGAAACTTCTCAAAGAAACTGGAGAAATGATGGAAATTGAATGGGTTTGCAGGCCAGTGGGGGAAGAGCGAGGGACAGGGGGATTGGTGATTGTTCAAGCATTTGTGACTATCTTCCGTTCAGGCAGTGGGCACAGGCAGCCATGTGTTAGACACTTGATACAGCTAGTTATAACTAGTCCCAAAGACGTGCGGATCTATAGGTTTATTGCCCTCTATAAATTGTCCCTAGTGTGTAAGGGAGTGAATGTGAAAATGAGGTTGTTATGGGGAGAAGGCAGGAGAATGGAGATGATGGGGAAAGATAGATCAGCCATGATTGAACGGTGTAGTAAATGGTGGGCTGAATGGCAATTCTGCTCCTCGAACATATGAACTTATGAACATAGAACTAGTAGGAAAGGGAGATTAATGGTCAGCTTGGACTTGATGGGCCAAGGCACTTGGATCCTTTCTGTACCTCCGGTTTCGCTTTATTATTGTTTCATGTGCTGGCGTACAGTGAAAAGCTTTGTTTTGTTAGCTATCCAATCAAATCAGATAAAAAATATTCATCAATACCATCAAGGCAAATCAATAGGTAGAGCAAAGGGGAAGATATAGAGTGCAGAATATAGTTCTCAGCATTGTAGTGCTGCAGTTCCAGAGACTGTCCAATGTGCGCAATGGGGTGGAAGTGAATCAGACAATACCCTAGTTTCATTAGTTCATAAGTGATGGGAGAAGAATTAGGCCATTCGGCCCATCAAATCTACTTCGCCATTCAATCATGGCTGATCTATCTCTTTCTCCTAACCCCATCACCTCCCCGTAACTCCTGACACTGTAACAATCAAGAATAGTAAGATTAAACGAGAACTTACCAGTTTGAAGTTTGATCTTGATGTTATGAGAGGTTACGATGAGCGATTATGTGGCATTATGAATGTTATGTTGTTCATATTGGTGGTCATGTAGTCCAACCGTAGCTTTTGCCGTGTCTGGCCTCTTTGTGCTGTTAGTAGTGCCATCGGCATACCACCTTCAGGGTTAGTTATAGGTGGTCCCCACTGTCAAAGTAGGGCTAGTACCACGCTCACATCCCATGTGTCCGTGTACCTTGGCCTTGGAGGTATTAAATTGTAAATTTCCTTCATGAATTTTGTTGTAAAGGGGTGCGTTCCTATCGACCCGTGCCCTGCTTCCAGCATCAGATAGGAGGAGAGTGCGCCTCTGGCACTATAGATTGCACCATAACGTTGTTTATAGTTATAGTACAGAGTTGATAGGAACTCCAAAACATTCGTTATCCGAACTGTGTTGTATTTGTTCGGACAGTCCTATGCCTTCAAATGGCCTCCTCAGAATCTGCAGATCAACAAGTAGTGTTCATGTAGTGAATGATTGCTCCCTGTAACTGGGTTCACTAGGAGGTCCCTGCTCTTGGGTACAGACATAACTAGCTGGATTATAATTCCAAAAATGTTTTGGGAACCAAGCTTGAGTAGCCCAATCTGGCACTACCAATATGCCTGTGGCTTAGTCTTGCTTGATTTTGGTCAAGCATCGGTTTGTGCAACAAATTGGCGGAAAGCATACATAAATATTCCTCCCCAGTTGAGGGCGAAAGCATCCGCTGCTTTTGCTCCTGGATCCAGCTCGCAGGACACATATCTGGGTAACTGATGGTTTAGTCTAGATGCAAACAGATCAATATGCCAAATCGTGTAGTTATTTAGTTAAATACTGCCTGATTCAACATCCATTCTGTGTTGTTATTAAACATTCGTGATCCAGCATCTGTCACCGTGTTATATCTACCTCGTAGATAGACCGCTGTAACCCAAATATTTCTCTCGGTACACCAGTGCCAAATGAGGTTCGACAATCTGTCGCAAGATACAGATTTTACACCACCCTTGTGATTGATATATGCCACCGCTGTGGCGTTATCAATCTGAATTTGAACAAGCACAGGTTGCATGTTGCTACAGAAAACCTTGAGTCCATATTGTGCCCCCAACAATTCTGGGTAATTGATTCCATGTGTTGGGGAATTACAAACTCCTGCTCATTCCATCTGCCCCCTCAGCTCTAGACTGTGTTTGTGGCTCCCCATCCTTAGCCGCTTGCATTGGTCTGAAGAACCACCGATGGCTTTCGAGCAAGATTTCCCTTGAGCTGTCTCACGTTCGTTATCCACCATAGTTATTCAACTATCGTTAGTTATTTGACTATCAGGTCATAGCAGACTTACTTAAATCTTGTTGTTTGCCCCTAGGCAAAGTCACCAACACATTTACTGTTTGATAGTAAATCCTAGGTAATCAATTACCCTTGTAGGTGTCAATTTTGATTTAACTGGATGGATGAAGTAACCAAGTCTTTCAAGCAGGGTTTTGGTTTGCTTTGACTGATGCTTCTGCCAATTCATGGTGACTCCAAAATGAAAAAGTCCTCCAAATATGCCATTACTATGTAGTCCTCAGACCTTTGTAGACCCAGAATTGGTTTCCGTAGTTTAGTCAATAGTCTAGGAGCTGATGTCAACCCATTTGGCAGATCCATGCCATCAGTTAAACTTCAAATATCTCCTGTTCTTAGTGAATAGACACCGAATAGTATGCATCTTTGAGGTCGATGCATGCCATGTGACCATTGTATAGGAAGCTCCTATGAACAGTTGTTAGACCGTAACACAAATTTACTGTTCTGAAAGTCTGTACTACACATATGAGTTAAACCTGGATGAAGTGACATCCTCCATCTGTCACCTGTCCTGAAAGGCAATCGTGCCCATAATACTGGGCCTGCCTCGAAGACAATTCCGGTCCGAGTTCCAAGTCGGCTTGGAACCTATGTATGTTGTGCATTAAAAATAATCACATGTTGTTATCTGTTTTTTAAAACCAGATCTGAAATTCATGTTATTGTCATTTTGAACAAAAACACAAGAGTAAAAATTACCAACATGTAACTGGTCCACAATCCCTTGTTTCAGTAAACCCAGATCCACCTACCTCCATGGCTACCGGTGGTCTTGTGGTAAGCCCAAAGGCCCCTGATGCCGGTTCCTTTTCTCTCCTTGATTGGCAGTAGGACTGGTAGGGATTGTGGATTCCATGTTTCTCCTGACCTCTGCTTGGGTCTTGGTCTGAAAAACCTCATCATACTGAGCCTGCCTTGTAAGACAATTCTGGCCATTATTCTGAGTCTGCCTTGAAAGACGACTGATCATATTTCCGTGCCCAGCTTTCAAGCTACCACCGGCTTCAGTGAACCGCTTACCCCCTATGGAGGTGTGGGGTGTGTTGTCGCCTACTGAAGAAGTTTTGCTTGTCGTTGGTACCTTGATTGGTCCGACAGCTTTTGCTTCCTTCTTCTGGTCTTACCTGAAGAGAGGATTTAGCGGCTGGTTTCTCCAAAGTCACCCTGATAGCGCTGTTCCCTTGCCGGCACTTGTAGCATTGCTAATTGCTGGCTCTTGAAGCCATATGTATGTGCTTCAGTATGTTCATACTTAAAATTTGAGATCAGTTACCTGCTGATCACTCGCACTCCCCTCCACAAAAAGTGAGATTTGTAGGCAGCCCCGAAAACAGGTGCTGCCGCAGGCCCCTGAGGATACCTGTGCTGACATGGCCACTCCAGCGGACCTAAATGAGGTTCTTGCTTTGGGTCAGACTGAAAACTGACCGTGGATGCTCCTCTCCTCAGAGCAGGAGACATTTGTGCAGCCCTGAAACAGGTACCGCTGCCTGCGGGTCCTCCATAATACCCGGGCTGTCAATTAGTTAGATCTCCATTCAGGGAAGCACCCAGTGGAACCTGGATGATTGCAGAAGTACTTCTTTTCTTTTGTTTGTATGGAAGCTTATTATTCATTTTATGTAAAGCACTTTGGTGTCAATGCGAGTTGACTTAAACAGTGCTATATAAGTAAAACATACTTACTTCCTTTCTTCTGCTTGTCCCTGGGAAGGTTCCCCCCCCTGTTCTTTTGTACTTCCAATGGGGAAGACATTGGGCTGCCCCATGTGCGAGGCTGCTGGCAAGGCCTGCTGTGGGCCCGTGTTGATAGTGCTCCCTCCTTCGGAGCAGATCATTGTTGGAGCAACTTCTCCATAAGTTGCTCCATGTGGGAGAATCGTCCTCAGACGCTCTCCGTTGAGGGAGGGTATCGCTTTTCCCCGTACTCATCTGAGTCAACGGGTTTGTCAGACTTGTGGGTGGTATTACATCCCGCAGGACCACCATCGAGCTCCTCCTCCTGCACCAAGCCTCCTGCCGATTCTGCTGCCAGCACTAATGTCGGGAGCAAGACCGTCGCCCGCTACATGGAATGCTGCGGTCTTCGGCACCCGACTTCTTCGCGGACCGTCTCCTCGACATCTGAGCTCTGAAACTACAAAAAGCTTCAAGCCAGAAAGAAACGCAGGTAAGTAATTCAACTTTCCTTACCTGCCCATCCCAATGGCTGGGAGGACACAGTGCCAGCCAGTCTATCGTGCACGTTGCGTTCAGACGTAATGGACGCGCACGCAGACGGTCAGCCCTTCTTCACGTAGTCACTCACGTGACTCCGAAGTAAAATCTACATATCTCTGCCTTAAAAATATTCATTGACGGCCTCCACAACCTTCTGCGGCAATGAATTCCACAAATTCATCACTGTCTGACTGAAGAAATACCGCCGTATCTCCTTCCGAAGGGGACGTTCAAAGAATGCCACAGATTCACCACGCTGTGACTAAAGATATTCCACCTTATCTCTTTCCTAAAGGAATTTTGTTTAATTTTGAGGCTATGAACTCTAGTCCTTGACTCTCCCACAAGTGGAAACATCCTCTCCACATCCACTATCCAAACCTTTCACTTTTCGGTAAGTTTCAATGAGCTCCCCCTTCATTCTTCTAAACTCCAGCGAGTACAAGCCCAGTGAAGTCAAATGCCTTTCTGGAAAGAAAGAATGGGTGACGTTTCAATCAAGACCCTTCTTCAGACTTAGTCAGGGGAAAGGACGATCTGGAAGGGTAAGGAGCGAAAACGAGAGATCAAAGGGGGCAAAGATCAAGGAAAATGTAGAATAGATCATTGTCAGCGAGGGGAAGTTGACAACGAAGAAAAAATGTAATCAGGAGGACAGTTAAACTGGCCAGAGAGCTAAAATTGTGGAGAGATGGAGAGAGAGGGAAACTTGAAGTTAGAGAGGTCAACATCATATCGTTGTGTTGTAAGGTGTCCAAGTGAAATATGAAATGCTGTAATATTTTCCTGTGATGACTTGCCTCGGTAACCTGTATCTGGCATCCAGCAGCCACAGCGCCGTCCAGCTTTGAGGACAGCTACGAATAGAAATTAAACAGAGCATACAGCAGGATGGGGATACTGACAGCATCTATCTACTTGTCGTCAACATCTGGCTACTCCTCCCAGGATGAGCTGCAGGGTAAGTGAAACGTTCATCATCTCACCCCCCCCCCCCCCACGTCCCTCATCCTGAACAGCCAACGTGCACTATCGGCAGAGAGGACACACTGGCTGGAGCTGGAACAGAGGCTTTAGGGATTTCATATTGAAGTTGGGCAATGGGTCGGCTGAGTGGGCACTTACTGCGGTGAGTTGATGTGTGGGTGGGAGGTGTTACTAGAGTGGGGCAGATGGATGGGGCAGTTACTAGGGCATGAACAAGGTGGGTTGGTGAGTGGAGGATGTAACCAAGGTGGGACAAGGTGGGTGGGTGGTAGATGTTGGGCGTGGGCACTGGGTGAATTGGGGATGTTGCTGGGGCAGGGTGAGGTTGAGTGGGCTATTACAAGGCGCTGGTGTCGGGACATGTGCTGTTACTGGGAAGGGGGTGAGGGACATGTAAGCGGGCTGACGGTGGGGAGGGTAAATGGAGCGGGTGGGGTGTGAGGGTCTGTTACTGGGGCAGGTGAGGGGCTGTTAGTGAGGTGGGCTGTGGGTGGGTGAGTGGGCCGTGGACTGACACTGGGCAGGAGCTGAACCTGTTTTACAGGATTGTAGATTTCCCAGATGCTGGGTTACATCAGGGGGACTGAGCTGTTGTTTGTGGCAGCTAATGGCCATTCATTCACACACATGCACACACACACATATGTACACACATATGTACACACAAAAAAACAAACACAAAAAATAGTGTGCTGCCATTTGACGACACAAACTCCCCCTGCTTAGCGCCTGTTCACCAAGGTGTGGAAAGTGATGCAACTTCTGCTAAAGAGCATCGTTCCATTGCAATCTCCAGGTTGTATCAGCAGCAACACCCTGTGTATCCATCCACTTAAAATCATGAATGAATCCACTTCCTGCAGCGTTTTGGAGAGAATATTCTGGATCCAGTATTGTCAGTATTGATTCTGTGACCTCTGTGATAGGTCATCTCTTTTACCTTCTCTGTTCCGAGAGGACTCCTAACTTTTCCAAATTACTCTTTACTGTAATTCTAGACACTCTCTAAATCAATTCTTAGGCTTGAAGTCTGAAGAAGGGTCCCGACCCGAAACGTCACCCATCCTTTTTCAGACAGAAATGCTGCCTGACCCGCTGAGTTACTCCAGAACTTTGTGTCTATCTTAGGCTTTTGACATCCTTCCTTTAGTTTAGAGATACAGCGTGGAAACAGGCCCTTCGGCCCACTGAGTCGGCGATCCCCACACACTAACAGTTGAGCCGTGGGCCGATCAGTTGCATGGTGCTTTTGTGAACAGCAGCACAAACATTGGGCTACGTGACCCTTTGAACATTGTAAACCTTGAGAGAGAAGTTTGCTTTGTTGACATCTTGCTCTTCTTTCCCACCCCCCAGGTTTGGCGTACTCTGAATTGTTCTCTCCCCTTGCCAAGCTGTGGGGCTGGATCTCGCTGCTGTCTCCAGGTACCTGCATTACTAATCTTCCCTCTTCTGTGGTCCATGGCCCCAAAACTCTGCTCCAGTCAACCAGTGCCCTGCTGATACTGGACCCAGTGGTGAGGTACAGCCCGCTGCTCTCTCCTTAAACTCCCAGGGTTTGCACAAGGCCTGGTCCCCAGTGCTCTGTTGTTCGTGCAGCCTAAGGACCACAGTCAGTGCAGGAGGAAGCCACCTTCCAGCTTGGTACTCCAGTGTGTTCCCTCAGCCTGACTGGGTCACTCACTGAGATGAGTGGTGAGTTGCCCAGAGGACCATAGAGTCAAGAGACGACTGACTGTCAATGCTCGGTTACTCGAGGCCAACTGAAGTCATGTTGTAACACCTAAGGGAGGCCTGGTTTGTGCTCCAGGGTCACTGGGGTGATGAAAGAATAGGATCTCCTTTAGATTTCCCCAGCTGTGTGGCACCGAGGATGCTTTTGAAATGTAGTGTAAGGTGGTGGACCGTGGCCAAGCTCGCACACAGCATTGTGATCAGCAGACGCCCATGTTCAATAAATCTAGATCTCTCTAACTTCAAGTAACCCTCTCTCTCCGTCCCTCCCCCTCCTTTGTCATTGTACTAGTTTCACTGTCGTCCTGGTGAGTTTCATTGTCTGTATCATTCGTTAACACCGAGCCCACAGCCAACCAACAATGGACCCTTTCCTTCATCATCGTTACTTTTTTGCACATCGTTCATTCATTTGTTCCATGTCTCTCTACATCACCGTCTATATCGCTTGTTTCCCTTTCCCCTGACTCTCAGTCTGAAGAAGGGTCTCGACCCGAAACGTCACCTATTCCTTTTCTCCAGAGATGCTGCCTGTCCAGCTGAGTTACTCCAGCTTTTTGTGTCTATCTTTGCCCATGTTGGTTGTGGGATAAGATTGACTGGGACAGAGGGGGCTGCTATCCATCCACAACCAGGCAATCTCTCTGTGTTGAAATGTGATACTCCCTGCTCGGTGGAAGTGTCATTGACAATCTCCCGTTTATTTAGTCTGGACACAAAAGGAGGCCATTCGGCCCGTCGTGGCCTCTGGAGTACCCCCATCAGTGCTGTTGTCCCGTTGATATCCCTGCAACCTATTTTTTCTTAGGTTCCCTAAAGCTCCCCTGGGTTCTCCTGCCACCAGCTTGCGGTGGACTTTCTGTGGTGGTCCCTGCAGGGGAGAAGGTCTCTCAGCCTGACGTGGTTCCACAGTATCAGTGCGTTCCGTGTTGGAGAGTCTGAGCTCTCTCCGCTTCCACTGATGTGAAGCATCGGGGCCCAACGTTGTCTAATATTGTGTTGCTGTCTCTTTCAGAAAAAGCTCTGCCCCTGGTGTACTGGTGGTTGGGCACAGCCTGGTACCAGTTAACAACGGCCATCTCCTTGATCGATGTCTTTACTCTGTCCAGGTACGTGCTCCGGGGATCCACAGACTCCCTTCCTCCACCTGGTCACACCCATCCCCACTGCCTCCTCCATCTCCTCCCCACCTCTGTACTGAACACACCCTCCCACAGGACACCCAGTCACACTGAACCACCGATAAATAGACAATAGACCATAGGTGCAGGAGTGGGCCATTCAGCCCTTCAAGCCAGCAATGTGATCATGGCTGATCATCCACAATAAGTAACCCGGTCAGAATAGGCAGGTGAAAGGCAGAGATCGAGGAAGGAGGGTTGGTTTAAACTGCACGTAAAGGGGCCTGACGGGGAAGGCAGATGAGCTGAGGGCATGGATAGGTACGAGCGACTGGGACCTTGTAGCCATGACTGAAACCTGCTTAAGGGAGGGGCAGGACTGGCAGCTCAATGTTCCCGGGGTACAGGAGCTTCAGGGCAGACAGGGGTGAGGGAAAAAGAGGAGGGGGGGTTGCATTGTTGGGTAAGGAGGATGTCACGGCAGTGTTCAGAGGTGACATTACGGACGGTTCGTTTAGTGAGGCTATATGGGTGGAGCTGAGGAACAAGAAAGGGATGATCGCCTTGTTGGGGGTGTACTACAGACCCCCGAATAGTCAACGGGAATTAGAAGAACAAATGTGCCAGGAGATTGCAGACAGCTGCTGGTCAAATAAGGTTGTTGTAGTAGGGGATTTTAACTTTCCCAATATAGACTGGGGAAATCATAGCGTGAAGGATTTAAATGGGGTGCAATTCCTCAAACGTGTTGAGGAGAGTTTTCTTAAACAGTATGTGGAGGCCCCCACACGTGAGAGGGCAACACTGGATCTAGTATTGGGAAATTGGGAAGGCAAGTTAATGAAGTGTGTGTGGAGGAGCCTTTTGGGTCCAGTGACCACAGTTCGATTAGGTTTAAGATAGTTATGGATCTCGCTCAAATTGACTGGAGCTGGTTATTAGAGGGGAAAGGAACATGGGCTAAGTGGGATGTTTTTAAGTGTGCTGACGAAAGCTCAGCATATGTACGTCCCCGTTAGAGTGAAGGGCAAAGCAGGCAAACATAAGGAAAGTTGGCTGACAAGCTATCACTGTTACAGAGATAGGTTGAATAAGTTAGGTCTTTATTCTCTGGAGAATGTTAAGGGGGGACTTGATAGAGGTCTTTAAAATAATGAGAGGGATAGACAGAGTTGATGTGGACAAGCTTTTCCCTTTGAGAATAGGGAAGATTCAAACAAGAGGACATGACTTCAGAATTAAGGGACAGAAGTTTAGGGGTAATATGAGGGGGAACTTCTTTACTCAGAGAGTGGTAGCGGTGTGGAATGAGCTTCCAGTGGAAGTGGTGGAGGCAGGTTCATTGGTATCATTTAAAAATAAATTGGATAGGCATATGGATGAGAAGAATGGAGGGTTATGGTATGAGTGCAGGCAGGTGGGACTAAGGGGAAAAAAATTTGTTCGGCACGGACTTGTAGGGCCGAGATGGCCTGTTTCCGTGCTGTAATTGTTATATGGTTATATGGTTATAAAATGATGCGTTGGTCAAAACAAGAAGGACGCATGGGACAGGTATAGGCAGCTGGGATCAAGTGCATCCCTGGAGGAGTTTCAGGAACCAAGGAGTAAACTGAAAAAGGTGATCAGAAGGACAAAAGGGGGCCAGGCGATAGCTCTGGTGGGTAGCAACAATCCCAAAAGATTTTATAAATACATAACGGGAAAAAGGGTAACCAGAGAGAGAGTGGGAGCTCTCAGGAATCAAAGCAGTCACATCTGTGTGGAGCTATAGGAGATGGGCAAGGTCCTCAATGAATATTTCTCCTCTGTATTTACCGAGGAGAAAGACAGTAGGACGGAAGGCAGACAAAAATGCTGCAGAAACTCAGCGGGTGAGGCAGCATCTATGGAGCGAAGGAATAGGTGACGTTTCTGGTCGTGACCGTTCTTCAGATTGATGTGGGGGGATGAGGGTGGGGGGGCGGGAAGAAGAAAGGAAGGGGCGGAGACAGTGGGCTGTGGGAGAGCTGGGAAGGGGATGGAAGGAGGGTGAAAGCAAGGACTACCTGAAATTGGAGGTCAATGTTCATACCGCTGGGGTGTACACTACCCAAGCGAAATATGAGGTGCTGCTGCTCAATTTGCGGTGGGACTTACTCTGTTCATGGAGGAGATCCAGCACAGAAAGGTCGGATTCGGAATGGGAGGGGGAGTTGAAGTGCTGAGCCACCGGGAGATCAGGTTAGTTAATGCGAAGTGTGCGGACAACGTGGGTAAAAGCGTGCCCAACGTCGCCTTCACCCTGATGGCCAACTCGTGTGTGGATGCATCAGGCGGAATGTAGAGCCAAGGCATGTGGGCATCAAGTGTCACTACCTGCTGAGGTTCTACCTGTCCCCGGTGTTGCGAAGGATGGGCCTGGCCCAGATGCCACGCAATGTGCCAGTCAGCTGGACATTCCCGTCCCATCTATCCTTTGTGGAAAGGTTCTTCCGGACCAACACCTTTGACCATATGTCCATCGGGCAGTGGTCAGCACGGAATGTCCTGCAGGCACTGCAGGGAAAGGACTCGATGGATCTGGTGGCGTGGTTCCCAGAGCAGACTGCCCAGCTTGTCTGGCAAAATGCCTCATCGCCAGAAGTCACCAACAAGCACCAAGACCTGGCTTGGCTGGCGGTGAGGGGAGCCATCCCAGTCGGATCCTTCCCGCACCGTCGGAGCCTCACTACCAGCGCAAGCTGCCCTCGGGACGGCTGCTATGGAGAGGAGATGGTTGCCCACCACTTTGCTTTGCAAAGAGAGTCTGGAGAGGTATGCAAGGGTCTCAGGCAAGGTTTATTCCGAACAGCTCCGTCACAGAGGACTCTGTGATTTACGGACTGTTCCCAGGGACACATTCCGATACTGACATCGAGTGCTGCTGGAAGGTCATCAACTCGGTGAAAGAAGCTCTTTGGTCTGCCCGAGCGTTGTTCACCACCCAGCGGTGCGAGATGCCCGTCAGGGAATGTTGCCGACTGGCCCGCTGCAGACTGCAGGAGTATGTGCTGAGGGACGCACTGAAGCTCAGTGCAGCTAACGCCAAGGCTCAGTGGGTGAGGACCACAGTCTAGGGTCCTTCTGCTGCTGGACATGGGGGGCAGGGTTTGGTGGAGACGCCCCTCAAAATAAGGGAAGGGATTCCACGCCAGTGGGCAAAATGAGTGGCAAGGCTGGGGGACAAATTTGTGAAATTTGTGCAATGTATGTAGACTGTATTAAATAATTTGTGTAGGATGAATTTGTCACACGATTTATGTATTGTATATTTATTACCTGAATAAAGTCTATTTTGTAATAATAATTTAAAAAAGTGTGCAGAGGTGTTGGACGAAGTGATCACCAAGCCTGCGCTTGGTCTCACCGATGTAGAGCAGTTGACACCTAGAGCAGCGGATGCAATACATGAGGTTGGAGGAGGTGCAGGTGAACCTATGCCTCACCTGGAAAGATGGCTTGGGTCCTTGGATGGAGTCAAGAGGGGAGGTAAAGTGACAAGTGTAGCATTTTCTGTAGTTGCAAGGGAAAGTACCAGGGGAGGGGGTGGTTTGGGTGGGAAGGGACGAATTGACCAGGGAGTTACGGAGGAAGCGGTCTCTGCGGAAAGCCGAAAGGGGAGGAGATGTGGCCAGTGTTGAGATCCCGTTGGAGGTGACGAAAATGTCGGAGGATTATCTGTTGTATGTGACGGCTGGTAGGGTGGAGGTGAGGACAATGGAGACTCTGTCCTTGTTACGAGTGGGGGGATGGGGAGTGGGAGCGGAGCAACGGGATATAGAAGAAACCCTGGTGAGAGCCTCATCTATAGTCAAAGTGAGGAACCCCCGTTCCCTAAAGAATGAGGACATCTGCGATGCCATGGTTTGGAACACCTCATCCTGGATGCATTTGCGGTGTAGATGGAGGAATTTGGAGTAGGCGAAAGTCCTCACAGGAAGCAGGGTGGGAAGAAGTGTAGTCCAGATAGCCATGGGAGACAGTGGGTTGTAGAAGATGTCGGTCAGTAGTCTGTAACCTGCGATGGAGATAGTGAGGTCTAGAAACGGTAAGGGAGATGTCGGAAATGGTTGAGGTGAATTTGAGTGCTGGATGGAAGTTAGTGGTGAAATGGATGAAGTCAGTGAAACATAGAAAATAGGTGCAGGAGGAGGCCATTCGGCCCTTTGAGCCAGCACCACTCGAAGGGCCAAATGCAGAAGTGAGTTCTGCATAGGTGCAGGAGGTAGCACCAATGCAGTCATCAATGTAGCGCAGTTAGAGTTTGGGGATAGGGCCATGGTACACCTCGTACAAGGATTGTTCGACATAGTCTATAATGAGGCAGGCATAGTTGAGGCCCATGTGCCTGCCCATAGCTACGTCGTGGATTTGGAGGAAATGGGAGGAGTCAACGGAAAAGTTGTTGAGAGTAAGGACCAGCTCCGCTAGGACAGTAGGACGGAGGAACTTGGAGCAGTCAATGGAAGTGTCTTGAGAGCAGTCAGTGTTACCTTCGAGGAAGTATTGAAGGTACTGCCGTGTTTGAAGGTAGACTAATCTCCGGGACATGATCATATATATCCGAGGAGATTGCGGGAAGCTAGAGGGGAAATTGCGGGAGCCCTGGTTGAAATTTATGAGTTGTCCTTAAATACAGGAGAGGTGCTGGAAGACTGGAGAGTGGCAAACGTTGTGCCTCTTTTCAAGAAGGGCTGCAGGGAAAATGCTGGGAACTTTAGGACGGTGCGCTTAACTTCTGCAGCTGGAAAGTTACTAGAGAGATAGCTTATACAGGCAGATGGATTGGCAAGGGCTGATTTGGGATAATCAGCATGGTTTTGTACCTGGGAGGTCGTGCCTCACAAATCTGATTTATTTTTTTGAAGACATGACCAAAAAGGTCGATGAGGGCAGAGTTGTAGATGTTGTGTACATGGATTTCAGTATGACGTTCGACAAGGTTCTGCATGGTAGGCTGCTCTGGAAGGTTAGATGGCATGGGATCCAAGGAGAGATAGCTGAATGGATAGCAAAAAGGATTTGGCACATTGGCCTTCATCAGTCAGAGATTTGATTGTGGAAACTGGGAGGTCATGTTGCAGTTGTATGAGACGTTGGTGAGACCACATTTAGAATATTGTGTTCAGTTCGGGGCACCATGTATAGGGAAAATATTGTCAGGCTTGGAAGTGTTCAGAGAAGATTTACAAGGATGTTGCCAGGACGAGAGAGTGTGAGCTATGGGGAGAGGTTGAGTAGGCTGGGTCTCTATTCCATGGAGCGCAGCAGGATGAGGGGAGATCTTATAAAGGTATACAAAATCATGAGAGGAATAGATCGGGTAGATGCACAGTTTCTTGCCCAGAGTAGGGGAATCGAGGACCAGAGGACATATGTTCAAGGTGAAGGGGAAAAGATTTAATAGGAATCCGAAGGGTAACGTTTTCACACATAAGGTGGTGGGTGTATGGAACAAGTTGCCAGAGGAGGTAGTTGAGGCTGAGACTATCCCATCGTTTTAAAAAACAATTAGATAGGTACATGGATAGGACAGGTTTGGAGGAATATGGACTAAGTGCAGTCAAGTGGGACTAGTGTAGCTGGAACATTGTTGGTCGGTGTGGGCAAGTTGGGCCGAAGGGCCTGTTTCCAAACTGTATCACTCTATGACTCTGGTCTGTGTAGGGTAGTGTTAGTGGGCGGGAATCGTTGGTCGGTACGGACTCGGTGGGCCGAAGGGCCTGTTTCTGTGCTGTGTCTTTAAACTAAACTTAAAAAATGATAACCCATTTATTGTACCCCAGGTAAACCCACCACAGGCCAACCCACTTGTACTACCCCAGATAAACCCACTAGAAACATAGGAAAGACATAGAAAGATAGGTGCAGGAGTAGGCCATTCGGCCCTTCGAGCCAAGGACTACAAGATAGCCTGCCCCACACTCTACCCCAGATACATCCACAGAACCGCCCTCTGATACTGTACCCTAGGTTGACTAATCTTTGCACCAGTGTCACCATGGCTCTGAGCTTTGGGTGTGTGGACTGAAGGTCTGTCAGCAGCGTGGGTCCATGGAGGGGTCTGTCCATCTCTTGACCATAATCATTGACCTGATTCTGTCTGTTTGATGGCAGCAATCGATTTGCTTGAAACGTGTGTGGGAAGGAACTGGAGATGGTGTTTTAAAGGGGTTGGACAGGCTAGATTTTAAGGGGTTGGACAGGCTAGATGCAGGAAGATTATTCCCGATGTTGGGGAAGTCTAGAACTAGGGGTCACAGTTTAAGGATAAGAGGGAAGTCCTTTAGGACCGAGATGAGAAAATCATTATTTACACAGAGTGGTGAATCTGTGGAATTCACTGCCACAGAAGGTAGTTGAGGCCAGTTCATTGGCTATATTTAAGAGGGAGTTAGATGTGGCCCTTATGGCTAAAGGGATCAGGGGGTATGGAGAGAAGGCAGGAATGGGATACTGAGTTGGATGATCAGCCATGATCATATTGAATGGCGGTGCAGGCTCGAAGAGCCGAATGGCCTACTCCTGCACCTATTTTCTATGTTTCTATGTTTCTAAACCAAAGATAGACACAAAAAGCTAGAGTAACTCAGTGGGTCGGGCGGCGTCTCTGGCGAGAAGGAATGGGTGACATTTCAGGACAACTCCCTTCTTCAGACTCCAGAGATGCTGCCCGACCCACTGAGTTACAGCAGCTTTTTGTATCCATCTCGCTTGAGACAGGGTTGGGTTCAATAGCCGGCTGACGTGTGTGTTTCCCCTCCAGGTGTGTCCCTCACGTGAAGAAGTGGATGCTGCTGGTGTTGCTGGCATTACTGGGTAAGGACCTGCTCCATTTCACATCTCACTTCATCGATCATTGATGTCTGCAGGATAATATGAAGAGAAAATCTTCACTGAGGGTTCGAGCAGTTGAGGCAAAACATGAGGAGAAACAGTCAAGTTGAGAGTAAAGGATTAAAGGTGGAGGGAAGGATTGGGGGTGGGCCCTGGGCTGTATTTAGCCGTCTGTTTGACAGAACAACACTGGTGAATTTATAGTGTCAACTGAGTATCCCGAGTCCAAGGTTCTTGTTGCAAATAGTAGGTATGTTACAAAACCTACCTGAATCGTGGCTGAGCATATGCCCCCAGGCCGTGTGCACGATTTTGGCGCTGTTTAGAGGGGGCGGGTTTAAAACGCGATTTTTACTAGGCTGTTGCAATCGAAAATGTTCAGCCTAGTAAATCATTAACGGAAAATCGCTGAAAGACCCCGTCGCAAAAGGTATTATTAGTTTTTATGGCCTTGTATAATAGTTATAGTAGTTTAACAACCACTCTCTCAACCCGCGACCTCTCGCAGCCCCAGGGTTTTATAAAGCAAACAATTAAAGGTATGTACCTTATTTTTACATTAAAAGGGGCTTCTTAAGAACCCTGTATATAAAGTTTTCTATAGCGAATAGCTCATTTTGGGCTCTTTATATCACGCAGTATTTTTCTGGGCATTTGAGGGCACAAATCCAGCGCAATGTGAACGTTCTAAACCAGCGCGTTCACAGGAACACACTAGAAAGCCGATTTAAATTGACTTTAATTTACAGCAATTGAACACTAAATTCTTTCCATTTGGCCTAGAAATTGATGTAAATGAGATTTAAAAATCATGTTTTATTGTGAATTATTTGTGAATATTATTTGGACACTTAGGCTATTTAAAAATGATAATCATTTATTAAGAAATGGATAGATGAAAATTTCATTCAGTTCTCTTAATTTTTAAGAAGGTTATGGCCTTTTGACTGTCCTGGATCACAGCTTTTTTGTTATGTCCATAGAAAATCAATAGGGAACAAGATGCTAATTTCCGGGTATGAAAATGGCCATAACTTTTTTATTACTTGAGATATGAAAGTGAATTAGGTGTCAAATTAAACTTACTGTTATGCTTTATCTGATGGGATAAATTGCAGACTTGATTTTTTAAATCTCAAAATTTTGTAACATTGCTACAAATAGAGAGTGAGGTCCAAGCAGCTGAATTGAGGTTGTGTTATATTGTTCATAAATTATAGAAACAGAATTAGGCCATTTGGCCCATCAAGCCTACTCCATTATTCAATCATGGCTGATCTATCTTTCCCACTCAACACCATTCTCCTGCCTGTTCTCCATAACCTCCAACACCCGTACTAATGAAGAATCATATCAAACTCCACCTTAAAAATACCCTTTGACTTGGCATCAGCCGTCTGTGGCAATTAATTCCACAGATTTGCCACCCCCTAATTAAAGAAGTTCCACCTGTTCTCCTTTCTAAAGGTACGTGGTTTTGTTCTGAGGCTATGGCCTCTGGTCCTAGACTCTCCCACTAGTGGAAACATCCTATCCACATCCACTCTATCCAGGCCTTTCACTATTTGGCAAGTTTCAATGAAGTCCCTCCACATCCTACAGCAAGTATAGGTCCCCCCCCCCCCAGTGCCTACAAATGCTCATCGCCCGTCAACCCACTCGTTCCTGGGATCATTCTCGTAAACCTCTGGACCCTCTCCAATGCTAGCATATCCTTCAGATGTGGAGCCCAAAACAGTTCACAATACTCCAAATGTGGTCTGGCCAGTGCCTTATAAAGCCTCAGCGTTACATCCCTGTCTTTATATTCTATTATTCTAGGGAAACTGGTTACCAAACTCGCAGAACTGGGTCTCTGCGCATCCCTCTGCAACTGGATCCTCAACTTCCTCATCCACAGACCACAGTCTGTTCGTATTGGTGGAAATGTGTCAGCCTCGATAACAATCAGCACAGGAGCACCACAAGGCTGCGTGCTCACCCCCCTGTTGTACTCACTCTATACTCATGACTGCATAGCCAGTCACAGTGCGAACTCCATCACCAAGTTCGCTGACGACACAACTATTGTGGGGCGTATCACTGATGGGGATGAGTCGGAGTACAGAAGCGAGATCGAGCAACTGTCCATATGGTGCCAGCACAATAACCTGGCCCTCCACACCAGAAAAACCAAGGAACTGATTGTGGACTTTGGAAGGAGTAGGAGAGGGACCATCAACCCCATTTGTATCAACAGGTCGATGGTTGAAAGGGTCATGAACTTCAATTTCCTGGGCGTGCACATCTCTGAAGATCTTTCCTGGTCCGAGAACACTAATGCAATTATCAAAAAAGCTCATCAGTGCCTCTACTTCCTGAGAAGATTACAGAGAGTCGGATTGTCAACTTCTACAGGTGCACAACCGAGAGCATGCTGACCGGTTGCATTGTGGCTGGGTTCGGCAATTTGAGCGCCCTGGAGAGGAAAAGACTACAAAAAGTAGTAAACACTGCCCAGTCCATCATCGGCTCTGACCTTTATCGCAGTTGCTGCCTCAAAAAGGCTGGCAGTATCATCAAAGACCCACACCATCCTGGCCACACACTCATCTCCCTGCTACCTTCAGGTAGAAGGTACAGGAGCTTGAAGACTGCAACAAACAGGTTCAGGAATAGCTACTTCCCCTCAGCCATCAGGCTATTAAACCTGGCTCGGACAAAACTCTGATTATTAATAACCACTTTCTGTTATTTGCACTTTACCAGTTTATTTATTCATGTGTGTATATATTTATATCATGGTGTATGGACACATTTATCTGTTTTGTAGTAAATGCCTACTATTTTTTTCTGTGTGCTTAAGCAAAGCAAGAATGTCATTGTCCTATACAGGGACACATGACAATAAACTCACTTGAACTGTTCCTGTGCTGAACTGTTCTATGTTAGAGGATGACTTGCTTTCACTCTGATTTTGTTCTGGGCAGGTCATTATGGAGAAGGGAGACTGAGGGGTGACAGTACTAGTTAATGAAACGCTGACAACTGTGAAAGGGATGATCTGTGTAGGCAGGAACTGCAGGTGCTGGTTTAAATCGAAGAAGGGTCTTGACCCGAAACGTCACCCATTCCTTCTCTCCAGAGATGCTGCCTGTCCTGCTGAGCTTATTTCAGCATTTTCGACTATCTTCAGCAGGGATAATATGTTAGAAAACCATCAATGTCGAATGTAAGATCAAAATGGGCAATTGCTGACTTGTGAGTGCACTGTTGACCCCAAATAGGGTGTGAGAGTATAGTATAGTTGGGACTGAGTATAGAAGTTGGGATGTAATGTTTAAATTGTACAAGGCATTGGTGAGGCCAATTCTGGAGTATGGTGTACAATTTTGGTCGCCTAATTATAGGAAGGATGTCAACAAAATAGAGAGAGTACAGAGGAGATTTACTAGAATGTTGCCTGGGTTTCAGCAACTAAGTTACAGAGAAAGGTTGAACAAGTTATGGCTTTATTCTTTGGAGCGCAGAAGGTTAAGGGGGGACTTGATAGAGGTTTTTAAAATGATGAGAGGGATAGACAGAGTTGACGTGGAAAAGCTTTTCCCACTGAGAGTAGGGAAGATTCAAACAAGGGGACATGACATGAGAATTAAGGGACTGAAGTTTAGGGGTAACATGAGGGGGAACTTCTTTACTCACAGAGTGGTAGCTGTGTGAAATGAGCTTCCATTGAAGGTGGTGGAGGCAGGTTCGTTTTTATCATTTAAAAATAAATTGGATAATTATATGGATGGGAAGGGAATGGAGGGTTATAGTCTGAGCGCAGGTATATGGGACTAGGGGAGATTATGTGTTCAGCACGGACTAGAAGGGTCGAGATGGCCTGTTTCCGTGCTGTAATTGTTATATGGTTATATTATATGGAGAGAGAACAATTTCATCAGCAAAGTGTAAATGTGCAAGGGCAATGTTATTAGATTTCAATTCCCCGGAGGTGAATCGTGATTAGTTGTAGCTATTCATACGAGGGTGGTAATATTGTTACAGTAAACAAATGTGAAATATTGAATAGGACGTGTAGAGAATATGGGGAAGCATCAAGGGTCGGTCATTTTAGTCAATGGGCAACTCATCAGTCTCGGATGAAATGTATCCCAGGATGTTGAAGGGAGGCAGGGAAGAAATTATAGATGCTCTGACCATGATATTCTGATTCCTCATTGCAGGAGTAAGACTGGAGGATTAGATTACTAACATACGGTTGTTTAAAACGGGAGCATGGGAGAGCCCAAGTAATTACAGGCCAGTTAGCTTAAACTGTGGAGACAAATTATTGGAATAGATTCTAAATGGTATAAAATTCATTTAGAAGTGAATGATTTTTAGAACTGAAAGTAAGAATGCAGGTACAGCAGGCAGTGAAGAAAGCTAATGGCATGTTGGCCTTCATAACAAGAGGAGTTGAGTATAGGAGCAAAGAGTTCCTTCTGCAGTTGTACGGGGCCCTAGTGAGACCACACCTGGAGTATTGTGTGCAGTTTTGGTCTCCAAATGTGAGGAAGGACATTCTTGCTAGTGGTTGCCAATTCTCTGGATGCTTTCAAGAGAGTTAGATAGAGCTCTTAAAGATAGCGGAGTCAATGGACATGGTGAGAAGGCAGGAACTGGGTACTGATTGTGGATGATCAGCCATGATCATATTGAATGGCGGTGCTGGCTCGAATGACCCACTCCTGCAATATTGTCTATTGTCTAAAAGATGAGTTAAGCAGAGGTCGTCAGTATGGAGTTCTTGTAAGAAGGCCTTGTCTGACTGACGGTTAACATTTTTGTTTTGGTGACAAAGAATTAATAAGGGCAGCATGTTTCATGGAGACTATGGTTTTCAGTGAGGTTTTTGGCAAGGTCCCATATGGCAGGCTGGTCTACAGGATAAAGCTGAGTGATACATTGGAACCAAAATTAGATTTGTGGTAAAAAGCAAAGGTTAATGTGTGGGAATGAAGTGCAGATGCTGGTTTACACCGACGATAGAAACAAAATGCTGGAATAACTCAGCGGGTCAGGCAGAATCTCTGGAGAAAAGAAATAGGTGACGTTTTGGGTCGAGACCCTTCGTCAGACTGAGCGTCGGGGGAAAGAGAAATGAGAGATATAGACGGAGATGTAGAGATATGGAACAAATGAATGAAAGATATGCAAAAAATAACAATGATAAAAGAAACAGGCCGTTAGCTGTTTGTTGGGTGAGAAAGACTACAGACAATGAGACTCATCAAGACGACTTTGAAGCTGGTACAACTTGGGTGGGGGAGGGATGGAGAGAGAGGGAATGCAAGGTTTACTTGAAGTTATAGAAATCAATATTCATACCACTGGGTTTTAAGCTGCCAAAGCAAAATATGAGATGTTGCTCATCCAATTTGTGTTTGGCCTCACTCTGACCATAGAGGAGGCCCAGGGCAGAAAGGTTAAGTGTGGGAATGGGAAGGGGAATTAAAGTGTTTGGCAACCGGGAACTCAGGTAGGTCCAGGCAGACTGAGCGCAGTGAGTGGACTGAGGCGACTGCATACCTTGAATGTTGCTTGCTTCAGTGCAACCTTTCTGCCTCTGCAGGTGTTGGCTTCTTCATGTCACCCAGAGGAATCTGGTCTGGTGCCGAGAAGCTGGGCGCACTGGAAAGCACTCAGGTGAGCCCTTGACCGTCCCATCCTTGTGCACTCTCACTCTTCCTCCTGGAGCCCTTCACTTCCGTAGGTCACGGCTGCCCATGAGCAGTCCGGGTCTCAGGGGTTATTATGGGGAAAAGGCAGGAGAATGGGGTTAGGAGGGAGAGATCAGCCATGATTGAATCGCGGAGTAGATGGGCTGAATGGCCTAATTCTACCCCTATCACTTATAATCTTATTATCCTGGAGCTGCCCTGGCTGCAGGATCCCTCGCAGTCCATTCACCCCTTTCCCACATTCTGGTACAGCCACCCAGTAACTTGCACAATCACAGGAGGTCATCGGCACAATCATGTCCATCCCTGGGACTCCAGGATAATCCTGGTGTTGTAGTCATGCAACATGTTGTTAGTTGGCCTTGCAAGTTGTCAATATTTCTGTCCAAATATCTTTTCATAGTGTCAGAAACCAGTGAGTACCTGGTGGATCTCGGCATTCACTGAAACTCTTCCACAGCAATAGGTGCTTAAAATGCATACTTAAAATTCCATGTGTGAGTTTTAGTGGGTTGGAAGTTGTTCTTCGTCTTTCCGCGGTCAAGTCTGACCGCAAGACAGTGGAAGTGGCACTGTTAATTATCTCTAGTAACATCGTATTAACACGATGTGTCACCAATTGTGTTTTGACCTTCAAGTATTACTGAAGGTATTCATGGAAAATTTCTTAAAGCTGTCTGATGCGGGTACAGTTACCATTTGAACTAATTGGATGTATTTGTGGATGGGAAAGATTTAAACGGATTGAACGGGTTTCATGGCTGGCTTGCAGGTAAGTCCCTCATTCAATTCACTCATGTTATTAAGTGTTTTTCCCCCCTCCTAGGTCAGCTCTTCTGTTTGCCTTTATTTGCTTCAGTTTTATTTGTTTAAAAGTGTTATTTATCACCTTGTAGCTTTTGAAAGATTCAAGAGGGTATCAGAAGTTTTCTAAGGGCTGAATCGACCGATTCGCTGGGCCTTTCATCCAACGGCATGGCTTAAAATCAATCTGCTATATCGAAGCGATCGAGGCTCCCGATGTTGAAGCCCCTGTCGGCCAATTTTAAACTGCGCCGGGTGATGAAAGGCCCCGCGAACAGGCCGATACAAGCCCCATGATTTGGGGCGGACGAAGCTGCTGTTCCTGAAGTTCGGAGTCGGTCACCAACCAGGTCAGCTTCCGGTTTTATTGTCCACAGGGCCCACGGCCGAAGCCTCGCGCGTGTGTCTGTGTGTGCGCATGCGCCTGGCCACCAAGGAATTGTGTCCCCCCCATGTTTTGATAGCGATTTCTGCCCCTGGGAGAGAGAGAGTACCAAAGGATTACAGCAGGGGCAGTGCACCTCCTTGAATTCACCCTCTGAATCCCACTCCAGCCTGCCCTAACTGATTTCTGCAGGTTCAGTTTAATTTAGAGATAGAGCAGTCGCCCAGGCTCCCAACACCACTGAACCAACCACTGTGCACAACTGCACAGACTTGCTAGACATTAAATGCTGGAATAACTCAGCAAGTCAGGCAGTTTCACTGGAGAAAGGAATAGGTGACATTTCAGGAAGTTCTCGCCCCGAAACATCACTTAATAATAATACTAATAATATATTTTATTGTCATTGCACATATATGCAATGAGATTTGGTATGCAGCTTCCATCCGATGTCATAACTTAAACAACTGATAACATTTAGATTTAGATACCCCAAGAACATGGTTTATAAAAAGAAAAGTAAAACAGTCAAAACAGTCTGAAGTGCAAATGTGTCTGTGCCGGGTCGATGTGCGACGTAACCATCCGAGAGAGAGAGTTCATGGGAGTGGGGGCTACTCAGCAGGGTTGGTTCAGAGCAGCTATAGCTCTGGGGATGCAGTTGTTCCTGAGCCTGGAGGTGCAGGCGTAGAAGGCCTTGTAACGTCTGCCGGAAGATGGGACTTCGAACAGTCCATTACAAGGGTGTGAGGAGTCTTTGTGGATGCTGACGGCCTTCCTGAAGCACCGTGTGTGGTAGATGCCCTCCAAGGCTGGTAGCTGTGTCCCAATAATCTTCTGCACTCTGTGGACGATGCGCTGAAGAGCTCTCCTCTCCGTCTCTGTGCAGCTGAGTTATCACACAGAGATGCCATATGTTAGTATGCTCTCTGCGGTGCAGCGGTAGAAGGTTGTCAGCAGCTGTTGGGGCAGACCAGTCGTTTTCAATGATCTCAGGAAGAACAGTCGTTGCTGTGCCTTCTTGACCAACGCAGCGGTGTTGGTGGACCATGTGAGGTCCTCTGAGATGTGTGTGCCCAGAAACCTAAAGCTGGACACTCTCTCCACACTGTCACCGTAGATGGAGATTGGGGTGTATTCCCCATTATGTGTCCTGAAGTTGATAATAAGATCCTTGTTTTGGAGGTGTTTAGGGACATGTTATTACGTGAGCACTCGTCCGCCAGGTTCTGCACCGCCATTCTGTAGCTATTCTTTCTCTCTGGAGATGCTACTTGACCTGCTGAGTTACTCCAGTTTTTGTGTCTATCTCCGGTTTAAACCAGCATCTACAGTTTCCTCCTATGCATTCTGACAGCTTGCCAGCTGGTTTCTAGACACCATCTGTGCAGCTTTGAGCTCCCCGCCCGTGTGTGTGGTTTGCACACCCTTCGTTAGCTGCCTGCTTCTGTGTGGCCAGCTCACCTCCCTCGTGAGAAAAATCCATGGGCCAACTCATACCAATTTAGATCCAAAGTATTCTCGGGTAATATTTGTCATTTGACGGTTACCGCACTGTCTGCTCCCGTCAGTAAATGTGGAATCAAGGGTGGTACGGTGGCATAACGGTAGAGTTAAGCCCCTGTCCCACTTAGGAAGCCTGAACGGAAACCTCTGGAGACTTTGCGCCCCACCCAAGGTTTCCGTGCGGTTCCCGGAGGTTTTTGTCAGTCTCCCTACCTCTTCCACTACCTGCAACCTCCGGCAACCACCTGCAACCTCCGGGAACCGCACACTACAAAGACCTACAGGCCTGTTGGTTAATTGGCTTGGTATAAATTGTCCCTAGTGTGTGTGGGACAGTGTTAGTGCATGGGAATTGCTGGTCGATGCAGACCCGGTGTGCCAAATAGCCTGTTACCTTGCTGTATCTCTAAACAAAACTAAACTGCACACAATCCCCAGGCAGAAAGAGCAGTGAGACTTGAAGCTTTGTGGCTGTGGTTGGGAGGTGTTGGCCAGAGCTGCCACTCGGGGACAAGGCAGCGTTTAATTTCGCACCCGAGAGGTGTTGCATACACGCACACACGGACACGGACACACGCACACGCACACACACACACTTACGCCCAAGGCAGGATTTGACCTTCCTGCAGACCGTAAGTGTTGTTGCTGCAACGACTTGAACCCGAGCACGGGGCTGTCACTGGAGAAATGTTGATCCAAGCTTTCCCATGGCCAGTGGGTGAGCAGAGATGAATGGCAGAGGAGTGCTGGAAATGGGGGTTGGAGGAGGGAGCAGCAGGGGAATTCAGCACACAATGTCAATGTGGAACATAATGCAAAGATGACTAATCTTGCTTGCACGCACACGATCCATATCCCGCCATTCCCTGCATATCCAAACAACTAGCAAATGCCTCTGTCGTATCTGCCTCCACCGCCTCTCCTAGCAGAGCCTGCTCCAGGCATCCACCTGGTATAAAAAAATCTATCACCCTTTAAACTTTATCCCTCTCATCGTAAGCTATACCCTCTGGTCTTTGACATTTCCACCCTGGGGAAAAAGTAGTTAAGAGGAAAATAGAGGAGAGATGTGAGGTAAGTGGAGGAGAAGGGGTGGGCTCCTGGGTGGGTTGGGGGCAGAGTGAATGGGGTGGAGAGAGTTTGTGGTTGAGATGGGGTTGCAGGATGGAGAGTTTGCCTGTGTTGGCTGCAGTTGGCCTGCATTAGGTTGGAGGTGTCCCCCCTCCATGCTGTGGAACCTGGTTTTGACAATAAATGTGCGGTACATCACGGTCTCATTGAAGGGTGGCGATGTCTATATTCTGGGTCAGGTTGATATGGACTTTAGTTTGGAGATACAGCGTGGGAACAGGCCTTTTGGCCCACCGGGTCCACACCGACCAGTGATCCCCGCACACTAACATCCCACACACACTTGGAACAATTTTACATTAACACTAAACCAATTAATCTACTAGCCTGTACCTCATTGGAGTGTGGGAGGAAACAGAAGATCTCGGAGAAATCCCATGCAGGTCTCGGGGAGAATGTAGAAACTTCATACAGGCAGCACCTGTAGACAGGATCAAACTCAGGTCTCTGGCGTTGTAAGGCAGTAACTCTACCACTGCGCCACCATACTGCCCAAGCTGACCGTCTAGCTCTGTTCCTATGCTGGCCTGCAGGTGCAAATGCAGAGAATGGAGAAGAAGCTGGAGCTGATGACTGCTGCCTTCCGGGCTTGGCTGGACTGGGGCGGTGGGCCGTCTGAAACCATACCCCTCCCTCCCCCGCTGACACCAGCCCACAACATCAAACTGCTGGGCAAGGTAACCCTTCAGAGACTGGAGGAGCTTCGGAACATGCTGCCCTTCAAGTTGTTGGAGAGGGTGGAGGTGAGTGTCAAATGCTGGCACCTCGGCCTCTTCCCCCACCCCTGCCTGGCAGTGATGTGTAGAGTGTGTCCACATGGGGTGAGCAGAACCTTGATTGACACAGGAGGAAATCCAACTGTTAGTTAACCTGTTGCCTAACCTGCCTGGTAGTCATTGAGAGAGGTGGCATGGAAACAGGCCCTTAGACTCCCTGAGTCTACGCTGACTATCGATCACCCATTCTATCTATCTATCTATATCTATCTATCTATCTATCTTCTATTATATATTTAAAACTCTGGCCCCATCCGACCGACTGCCGACCAGCGCCCTTCCTGCCTTTCGATTCGTGCCCGATACTCGCAGATGTCCAATCAGAATGGCCGATGCTCGCAGATGTCCAATCGGAATGGATTCATTTGCATGTACGGCTGCCGGCTGCATTTCTTCCTTTGATTCATTGCCACGCCCAATCCAGACGCTCAATCTCCGAGATATTTTCCATTTCGGTAGAGATTTCGCTTTTCTTTCTAAGTATCCGCTCCTCATTTCATTTCGTCGTGTTGAAGTACATGTTTTTAATCAAATCCTTCTCCCCCCCCCCCCCCACCCCACCCCCCAAGTATTTCAAAATAAACAGGCTTCTCCATTTACATGCCAGCTTCCAACACACTTCGAAACAAAGTTGCAAGACAGGAACACTGAACTTTTCACTGCTGCAGCAGGCAGGGGAGGTGCCATTGGATTTTTTTTTAAAGAGGCAGGGCAGTGCTGGAATCTTACTTTTGAGAACGGCTTCAGTTCCATTGGAGGAGACGGGTGCATGGTGGAATATTGGGTTGGGGGATCACACCATTGGGGGAGCAGACCCAACGGGTCTGCACTTGGTCTAGTTATTATATAAAACTCTGTGGCTGCCGCCTGCCATCCGGCTGCCTTTCTATTCGTTCCATCGTGTGATGTCACAATACCCAATGCTCGCAGATGTCCAATCACAATGCCCGATGCTCGCAGATGTCCAATCAGAATGGATCCATTTACATAGACGGCTGCCGGCCGCCTTTCTTCCTTTGATTCCTTGCCATGCTGAATCCAGACGCACAATCGCCGAGATCTTTTCCATTTCGGTAGAGATTTCACTTTTCTTTCTAAGTATCCGCTCCTTATTAAATTTCGTCGTGTTTAAGTACATGTTTTTAATCAAATCCTTCTCCCCCACCCCCCCCAATATTTCAAAAATAAACTGGCTTCTCACCCATAGAAGCTGCCATTTCGGTAGACATTTCACTTTTCATTCCAACTATCCACTCCTCATTAGATTTCGTTATGTTTATGTCCACATTTTTAATTAAATCTTTCTCCCCCCCCACCCACTCACTCATTCTGTCGCCTCCTGCTGGCCAGTGACCATAACGGCTGCTGGCGCCCGCATCTCGCCTCAAAGACGCCATTTTAAACCAGCCGCACTGCTCATCAAAGATCCTAGAGGAGCTCCTCTAGGATCTTTGCTGCTCATTCCTGAGCCGCTTGAGTTGGAGGACCTGTGGCTGTGTGTGTGTGTTTCTGCCTGGCGGTCTTGTGGGTGCCACCTTCGGCCTTTGATTCCATGCTACGCCAGCACTCCGTCATTAAACTCCGTCATTTTTTCCATGTCGCTAGCTCATTCATTTTACATCCGATTTTCCACTCAAAACATGTTTTCTTTTTATGTACCCATTTTTTAATAAAATCATACACCCCCACTCACTCATTTTGTCACCTCCTGCTGGCCAGCGACCATAACGGCTGCTGGCGCCCGCCTCTCGCCTTAAAGACGCCATTTAAAAACAGCCGAAAGAAGCCGCCCCTCGACCGGCAGTTGTCTCCCCCCTCTCTCCGTCTCCCTAGACTGCCGCCGCGCGGGCAAAGCGCGGTTCGACGACCGCCCGCCGCCTCACTCGGCATCCTCAGGTTTATCCTCAGGTGGGGAGGCTGCTGCCTGGGCTCGAGTAGAGCCTGGAGCTGGAGTGAGCCTCCGCTCCAACCCCCCGCCCTCCCTCCTTTACCTCTCTCCCCCATCCTCTCCTTCCTCTCGCCCTCTCCCCGCAGACAGAGCAGAATGCCGGCTTTTGCCAGAACCGCCCGCCCGCCATTCTCAAAATGCTCTGCAGATCGGGAGGTCACCGGAGGTCACAGCCGGTCACCGGCTTGAACATGGCGGCAGCAGTTAATGTCGTGCGGGGCATTACTCCATCTGGGAAACCTGAAATTCCTCCGCTGATCGCAGGCCCCGTCCGACCCGCCTGCTCACCAAGTTCAGGCCTGCCCTCTACCTCTCTCTCTCTCTCATTCTCTCCCCACCTCTATCTCTCTCTCTATCTCTTTCTCTCTCTCTATCTCTCTATGTCTCCCTCTCTCTCTCTGTCCCCCTCTCTCTCTCTCCCCCCCCTCCCTCTCCCCCATCCCCCCTCCTCGCTCCCTCCTCCTCTCCCCCTCCCCCTCCCCACCCTCTCTCCCCCCATCCCCCCTCCTCGCTCCCTCCTCCTCTCCCTCCCCCTCCCTCTCCCCCCATCCCCCCTCCTCGCTCCCTCCCCCCCTCTCCCTCCCTCTCCCCCTCCCCCCCCCTTCTCTCTCTGCCCCCGCTCTTTACTCCCCCCCCTCTAGACGCGCCTGCGCGTTGGGTGCTATGCGTCTGTAGATAGGGCGATTATGGGGTAAAAGGAGCAAATTAATAATATTAATATATTAACAAGGGGGGTAGTTAGCATGTGTGCGGGTGTGGGGGGTGGTTAGTGGGTTTGTGGAGGTGGTAAATGGGTGTGACGCGGCATACCGCCCCCCCCTCAACCCCCCGTTGGGGGAACAGACCCACCGGGTCTGCACTTGGTCTAGTTTGCACTAATCTAATCCATTTGTTATCTTGCAACTGAATAAGTTTACCACAACTAGAGAGCAGTCCTGAACTACTATCTACCTCATTGGTGACCCTCGGACTATCTTTAATCGGAGTTCACTATCTTTACCTTGCACTAAACGTTATTCGCTTATCATGTATCAATACACTGTAAATGCCCCGATTGTAATCATGTCTTTCTGCTGACTGGATAGCATGTCACAAAAGCTTTTCACTGTACACGTGACAATAAACTAAACTGAACTTTATTCTTTCCATATTGCCCCCCCCCTCCAGTCCCCCCCCGTGCCCCGTCCCCCTCCATCTCCCTCCCACTCACTTCCTCCTCTCTACTCTCCCCCCCCCCCCTCCACCTCTTTTCCCCCTCCTCTCTTTTCCTCCCCTCCCCCCTCTCTCCATCTCTCCCCTTCCCCCTCCTCTCTCTCACCTTCCCCCACTGCTGCCCCTCCAACCCCCCACCCCCACCACCCCTCCACCTCCCTTTGCCCCACTCTCCCTCACCCCCACCTTTCTCCTTCTGCACTCCCGCCAACTTACCCCTTTTCCTTCCCCCTCCATCTCCCCCTCTAATTCCCCTACTCTCGCCCATGCTATCCCCTCCTCCTCTCCCTTACCCCCCTCTCCCTTACCTCCCTCTGCCCCTACATCTCCCCCCCCCCCTTCCCCCCCACCCCACTCTCACCCTCCTCTCTCTCCCCCCCTCACCCACCCTCCCCCCTGTGTGGGTGTGACGCCACAGCCCCCCCTCTCCTCCCCCCCCCCCCGCCCGCAACCATGCATGGAGGGGACGGGACCCAACGGGTTCCCCTTGGTCTAGTAACTATTTACACTCTCTTTGTTTGTTTGGTTGTCAGTCACATATCCTCCAATACCCGACGTGGTAACGGAGACATTTTTACATATTCCGGTAGAGATTTACCGTTTGAATGCAAAAATCTCGTCTGAAAATGTGGTTAATTATTTCTGCATTTTTTAACTAAAATTGTTTTAAAATATAACTAATCTGAAGCAAGCTGATGACGGCACAATGCCTTTGCTCCTCGCGACCAGCTGCACAGACTTTTCAATGCGCAACCATTTACTTGTATTGAAGCCCGTGAACAGGTGATTAAGTCGTCCGCTGGGCTGCTTGAAGTTCAACAACATGGCGGCGGCGGTCATTATTGCAGAAAGAACAAGCAAGTTCTGCAGATGCCGAGGTCACCAGAGGTCACTGGCTTGCTTTTGAAGAACCCGCCCGACCATGCTGCTCGCAAGACCTTTGGTGAAAAAACCACGCTGACTTCTTGCTCGCGCTGCCGGGAGCGAGTAATTTTTGCATTCAAGAACCAGCCCTCACCTCTGACGATGTCCCCCCCAACCCCTAACCCCTCAAACACCCCCCCCCACCCCCCGACCGCTCTCTGCCCCCCTCACACTCCCTCTCGCCCCCCGGAGACGGAGGCAAGTTACGGAAACATCCTTGTAAAAATAAATGTTCTTTGGTAAAAATATTCTTCTCATTTTCAGAATTATAATTTATTAACACAAACTGTTTCATTGCAACGTTGATTACACGTCGGGTCGGGTTACTGAAATGGATGGAAAAAAAGGACCACGTTCCACTCCGTTGCATACTCCACGTCAGCCCATTGCATTTAGCAGGAGTGATCTATCTTGCTCTGCTATAGGATCTTTACTTGTTAGTGTTAGTAGAGTGACACAGCAGCCCCCTGCAACCGTGCGTTGAAAAGATTATAGTGCGGAGCAAGATGCTCCACTCCGACGTAAGCCAACGCACTGAGGTGTAGTAGGTAATGGAACGTCACGGCCGCCATTTGTCAATGCAAAACGTAACTTCCGTTATGCCTCCCGCTGTGTAATCCGCTCTATCATCTTTGGTGTAATCAGTGTTGTACGGAACAGTGTTTGATACAGCGCATCTATCACCTCATATATTTTAGTTAATTTTATTGTAAATGATTCCCCCATTTCCCTCCCATCTTTCCTCCCCAGCCCCCTCCTTTCCGTAGTTTCCCTTGCATTGTAGGGGACTTGATAGAGCGCAGAAGGTTAAGGGGGCACTTGATAGAGGTCTTTAAAATGATGAGAGGGCTAGACAGAGTTGATGTGGACAAGCTTTTCCCTTTGAGAATAGGGAAGATTCAAACAAGAGGACATGACTTCAGAATTAAGGGACAGAAGTTTAGGTGTAACATGAGGGGAAAATTCTTTACTCAGAGAGTGGTAGCGGTGTGGAATGAGCTTCCAGTGGAAGTGGTGGAGGCAGGTTCGTTGGTATCATTTAAAAATAAATTGGATAGGCATATGGATAAGAAGGGAATGGAGGGTTATGGTATGAGTGCAGGCAGGTGGGACAAAGGGAAAATAATTGTTCGGCCCGGAATTGTAGGACCGAGATGGCCTGTTTCCGTGCTGTAATTGTTATATGGTTATATAGTATTGTGCAGTTTCCTTTGTATTTCTTTAACACACACTGTGCACAAAATTAAATTTAACTTACATTTAACATTTATATGAATGTGTGTTTGTGTGTGCCTGTATGTGAGAGGCAAGTTAGAGATAAATAAATATCCTTCTCATGGATCAGAAGCAACTTTGATTAAAGCATCATTATTACTCCCTATCTTATTTGTCAGATGATGTACATAAACCATAAAGGCAATTATACATATAATTATACTCATATAAATATATGCATATACGTGAAGAACCCGCCAGCCCTCTGACGCGTCAATCTTCAAAGCAGCGGTGTGAAATCACAGATAATGGTTGATGAACTGAATAGAGTAAGATTCGAGAAACTAGAACTGCCAGCTGCTCTTTATGAGAGAGGGTTGGGAGCGGAGGGCACATAATCCCTCAACATAACTCCTCATAAAATAAAGATCAAACTTCAAACTGGTAAGTTCTTGTTGAATCTTACTATTTTACTTCGGAGTCACGTGAGTGACTATGTGAAGATTTCAAAGCTCTGTGATTTCAAGCCATGGAAAAGAGTCCATGCATCACTCACTGCATCAATTGACCAAGGATGAGTGAACATTATTAATGCATTCAGACATGACATAGATTTGGAAATGCTGATGCTTTTTAATGAACAAAAAATGACAATAGTACCCCTCTCATCCAGGAGGAAATATAAACAGAACTAAAAATAGAGTTGGCAAATATCCCTGGTCTGGCAATGGGTTTGTTATAAAATGTTTTGGAAAGATCGTTCGTTTGACCATCCTGCAGTCACTTGAATGTGGTACAGTGGAACGTCCATAACCCTGCTGCTGAAATTGTTGCAGCCCTGGTGGAGTGAGATTTGAAAATGTCAATGTTCACTCCTGCACAAGCCAGAACCCGTTTAACCACCTGGAGATGGTCTGTACTGATGCCTTATGAGGTTTTATGTAACTAACAAACATTGCTAGATCAGTGCCCCTAAGGCTCTTAGTGACCTTCAAGTATTGTAGTAGATGTGACCACACACAACCAAAGGTCCATGGGGTATGCCCAAAATCTAGTTTGAGACCTGATGCCCCTGGTATGCTGTGCTTGACTAAGCCATGAACATAAATTGTTATTTTGCCTGCAGATGTAACCATCCTGTCTAGTCGCAGCTTATGCAATGACTGGACCCGTTGCACAGAACCAGCGCCATGAGCATAACCACTTTGTAAGTGAGTTTGACCAAGGACAGGGATGTACCTGGAGCCCACCGGCGAAGCGGCATCAGCACAATGTTAACATCACATATGTCTGTGTACCTGGGCCTGGGAGGTTTAAGTTGAAGATACCCTTCATGAATCTAGATATCAGAGGGTGAGACCTGACAGTGGGTCCCGGTCCCTGCAGAAAATATGATGAGAAGGCACGTTTGGCACAGTTAATAGTAATATAACTTAATTTTTGTCAAAGACCCATTCGAAAATGAACTCCCAGACATCAGTTATTCGTGGCGTATATACGTAGCATTTAAACAAAATACTTCCCATCTCCTGATGATGAAAAGTACTGCTTATCTGGTGTTATCCCTGCAATCTGCAGCTACAGGATACTGAGTTGGATGATCAGCCATGATCATATTGAATGGCGGTGCAGGCTCGAAGGGCCGAATGGCTTACTCCTGCACCTATTTTCTATGTTTCCATGTAACCCTTAATTAAAAAGTACGAACAAAAAGCAGAAATACAAACATGGGGTTACTCCCAATCAGCAGTTTCCTCTAATCCGCTTCTACCAATCAGCGGCTTCCTCCAGACCACTTCTTTTGAAGTGGGATGGAACTTTGAATAGTGGGTACTCCAACCGCTCTGTGGAACAAAGCCCCGTACTCCGTTTTTAAATGTACCGCCCGGACGCTGCACCAGCTGCTCCAACCACTCCTGGGCCTCCGATCTACTCTTCTCCCTCTCCAATTGTAGATTAAACCTGACCATGTTATGGTCACTGCCTCCTAATGGCTCATTAACCTTGAGTTCCTTTATTAAATCCGGTTCATTAGATGACACTAAATCCAGAATTGCCTTCTCCCAGGTAGGCTCCAAAACAAGCTGCTCAAAGAATCTATCACAAAGGCACTCTACAAAGTCCCTTTCTTGGGGTTCAGTACCAACCTGATTTTCCCAGTCTACCTGCATGTTGAAATCTCCCATAACAACCACAGCATTACTTTTACTACATGCCAATTTTAACTCCTGATTCAACTTGCGCCCTATGTCCAGGCTACTGTTTGGGGGCCTGTAGATTAGTCCCATTATGGCATTTTTACCCTAATGTGTGTAAGGATGTGTAAGATAGTGTTAATGTGCGGGGATCGCTGGCCGATAAGGCCTCTGGGAGCTGAAGGAACTGTTTCTATGCTGTTTCTCAAAACTATACTAAACGATCTATCGACTGAAAGGTGTAGTTGGTGGGTAAAGCAACTCTCAAGACACTTCTTTCTTCTCCTCATTGGAGACACTCGGACTATCTTTCAACGAACTCCTCATTGGAGGACCTCTGAATATTTTGATCGGACATTACTGGACTTTATCTTGCAATAAACATTATTCATGTTATTCCCTTTATCTTGTGTACACTGTGGATGGCTCAATTGTAATCATATAATGTAACTAAAGCTTTTCAATGTACCTCGGTACATGTGACCGTATATTAAACTCAAACTCAAACACAAGAAATTGCCAATGATGGAATAGAATCATAGTCATAGAATGATACTTCAGCCGTTCGGCCCACACAGGCAAACATGTCCCAGCTACACTAGTCCCACCTGCCTGCGTTTGGTCCATATCCCTCCAAACTTGTCCTATTCATGTACCTGTCCAACTGTTTCTTAAACATTGGGATAGTCCCATCCTCAACTATGTCCTCTCTCACCTTGTTCCATACACTCACCACTCTTTGTGTAAAAAGGCTATCCCTCAGATTCCCATTAAATTTTTTCCCCTTCACCTTGAACCTATGTCCTCTGGTCCTCGATTCCCCCCCTCTGGGTGAGAGATTCTGTGCATCTATCCAATTTATTCCTCATGATTTTATACACCTCTATAAGATCATCCCACATCCTCCTGCACTCCAATGAATAGAGACCCAACCTACTCAACCTGGTGGGACCTGTACAGAAAGGATGGGTTGCACTTGAACCCGAGGGGGACCAATATCCTGGCGGGGAAATTTGCAAAGGCTACTGGGGAGACTTTAAACTAGAATGGTTGGGGCGAGGGACTCAAATAGAGAAAGCTAGTAGACAGAATGGGAGGCAGGAAGCAGACAAGGGAAGCACTCGGGCACAAGAGGAGAAAGAAAAAAAGGAAATAAACAGAGAATAAGAGGCTGGGGGTTTCTTAAATGTGTATATTTTAATGCTAGGAGCATTGTAAGAAAGGTGGATGAGCTTAGAGTCTGGATAGACACCTGGAAGTATGATGTTGTGGCGATCAGTGAAACATGGTTGCAGGAGGGCTGTGATTGGAAACTAAATATTCCAGGATTCCGTAGCTTCAGGTGTGATATAATTGGAGGGGCAAGAGGTGGAGGTGTTGCATTACTAGTCAGGGAAGATATTACAGCAGTGCTTTGGTAGGATAGATTGGAGGGCTCATCTAGGGAGGCTATTTGGGTAGAACTGAGAAGTGGGAAAGGGGTAGCAACACCTATAGTGGTGTATTATAGACCGCCAAATGGGGATCGAGAATTTGAAGAGCAAATATGTAAGGAGATAGCAGATATTAGTAGTAAGCATAAAGTAGTGATTGTGGGAGATTTCAATTTTCCACACATAGACTGGGAAACACATTTGGTAAATGGGCTGGATGGTTTGGAGTTTGTAAAATGTGTGCAGGATAGTTTTTTTCAGCAATACATAGAGGTACCTACTAGAGGAGGGGCAGTGCTGGACCTCCTGTTAGGAAATGAGACAGGACAGGTGGCGGAGGTATGCGTTGGGGAGCACTTTGGGTCCAGTGATCACAATATCATTAGTTTCAATATAATTATGGAGAGGGTCAGAACTGGACCTAGGGTTGAGATTTTTGATTGGAGAAAGGCTAACTTTGATGAGATGCAAAATGATTTAAAAGGAGTGAACTGGGACATTTTGTTTTATGGGAAGGATGTAGAAGAGAAATGGAGGACATTTAAAGGGGAAATTTTAAGAGTACAGAATCTTTATGTTCCTGTTCGGTTGAAAGGAAACAGTAAAAATTGGAAAGAGCCCTGGTTTTCAAGGGAAATTGGACATCTTGTTCAAAAAAAGAGGGAGATCTACAAT
The DNA here is from genome assembly GCF_028641065.1 of Leucoraja erinaceus. Taxonomy (NCBI): domain Eukaryota; kingdom Metazoa; phylum Chordata; class Chondrichthyes; order Rajiformes; family Rajidae; genus Leucoraja; species Leucoraja erinaceus. Next base: position 105,336 of record NW_026576176.1, on the reverse strand, counting down.
AATTATAGGCAGCATGAAGTAAATGAGGTGCTTGAGCAGTATAAGGAATGTAAAAAGAATCTTAAGAAAGAAATTAGAAAAGCTAAAAGAAGACATGAGGTTGCTTTGGCAAGTAAGGTGAAAGTAAATCCAAAGGGTTTCTACAGCTATATTAATAGCAAAAGGAAAACGAGGGATAAAATTGGTCCATTGGAGAGACAGAGTGGACAGCTATCTGCAGAGGCAAAAGAGATGGGGGAGATATTGAACAATTTATTTTCTTCGGTATTCACCAAGGAGAAGGATATTGAATTATGTGAGGTAAGGGAAACTAGCAGAGTAGCTATGGATACTATGAGTTTCAAAGTAAAGGAAGTACTGACACTTTTGAAAAATATAAAAGTGGATAAGTCTCCAGGTTCTGACAGGATATTCCCTAGGACATTGAGGGAAGTTGGTGTCGAAATAGGCGGGGCTATGACAGAAATATTTCAAATGTCATTAGAAACGGGAATAGTCCCCGAGGATTGGCGTACTGCGCATGTTGTTCCATTGTTTAAAAAGGGTTCTAAGAGTAAACCTAGCAATTATAGGCCTGTTAGTTTGACTTCAGTGGTGGGCAAATTAATGGAAAAGATACTTAGAGATAATATATATAAGCATCTGGGTAAACAGGGTCTGATTAGGAACAGTCAGCATGGATTTGTGCCTGGAAGGTCATGTTTGACTAATCTTCTTGAATTTTTTGAAGAGGTTACTAGGGAAATTGACGAGGGTAAAGCAGTGGATGTTGTCTATATGGACTTTAGTAAGGCCTTTGACAAGTTTCCTCATGGAAGGTTGGTCAAAAAGGTTCAACTGTTGGGTATAAATGCAGGAGTAGCAAGATGGATTAAACAGTGGCTGAATGGGAGAAGCCAGAGGGTAATGGTGGATGGCTGTTTGTCGGGTTGGAGGCAGGTGACTAGTGGGGTGCCTCAGGGATCGGTGTTGGGTCCTTTGTTGTTTGTCATGTACATCAATGATCTGGATGAAGGTGTGGTAAATTGGATTAGTAAGTATGCAGATGATACCAAGATAGTTGTGGATAATGAAGATAATGTGGATAATGAAGAAGATTTCCAAAGTCTACAGAGTCTACAGAGTGATTTAAGCCATTTGGAAGAATGGGCTGAAAGATGGCAGATGGAGTTTAATGCTGATAAATGTGAGGTGCTACACCTTGGCAGGACAAATCAAAATAGGACATACATGGTAAATGGTAGGGAATTGAAGAATACAGTTGAATAGAGGGATCTGGGAATAACCGTGCATAGTTCCTTGAAGGTGGAATCTCATATAGATAGGGTGGTAAAGAAAGCTTTTGGTGTGTTAGCCTTTATAAATCAGGGCATTGAGTATAGAAGCTGGGATGTAATGTTAAAATTGTACAAGGCATTGGTGAGACCAAATCTGGAGTATGGTGTACAATTTTGGTCGTCCAATTATAGGAAGGATGTCAACAAAATAGATAGAGTACAGAGGAGATTTACTAGAATGTTGCCTGGGTTTCAACAACTAAGTTACAGAGATAGGTTGAATAAGTTAGGTCTTTATTCTCTGGAGCGCAGAAGGTTGAGGGGGGACTTGATAGAGGTCTTTAAAATGATGAGAGGGATAGACAGAGTTGATGTGGACAAGCTTTTCCCTTTGAGAATAGGGAGGATTGAAACAAGAGGACATGACTTGAGAATTAAGGGACAGAAGTTTAGGGGTAACATGAGGGGGAACTTCTTTACTCGGAGAGTGGTCGCGGTGTGGAATGAGCTTCCAGTGGAAATGGTGGAGGCAGGTTCGTTGGTATCATTTAAAAATAAATTGGATAGGCATATGGATGAGAAGGGAATGGAGTGTTATGGTATGAGTGCAGGCAGGTGGGAGTAAGGGAAAAAAGATGTTCGGCACGGACTTGTAGGGCCGAGATGGCCTGTTTCCGTGCTGTAATTGTTATATGGTTATATGATTAACCTCTCCCTGTAGCTCACAGCCTCTAGTCCTGGCAACTGTCAATCCCCAGCAAAACTCAAAGTGCTGGAGTAACTCGGCAGGTCAGTCAGCATCTTTGGAGGGAATGGATATATGATGTTTCAGATTGGGATCTTTCTTCAGACTCTTCATTCTGAGAGTCCCTGGCAACATCCTTATAAATCTTCTCTGCAACCTTTCCAACTTAACAGCATCTATCGCATGGCACGGTACCCAGAACTGAACACTGCATACTCTAAATGTGGCCTCACCAACATCTTATTTAACTGCAACATGACCTCCCAGCTCCAATACTCAACTTTCCTTGCAAAACATCAAAAATCCCTATGGTTTGTCATCAGGCTCACCAGAGGCATTTCCTAGTGCTCCCTTTAAACTCACTCAGACCACATTTTCTATCCTCCCTTTATATCAATCGGCCCCGCTTTATGCACTTCCTTGGCCCTCATTGGGTGCTGCTTGAAAGTACTTGACCTCATTTCCCATGCTCCTTATAAACTCAACGGGACCCTGTTTCCTGTACTCCTTTTAAACTTCCAGGGTTCGCCAGAAAATTTATTGGACCGCTTCATTATACACAAAAGTGTTATGACGAGTAATATCAAATAATCTGGAAAATCTGCTGGGGTAGCACCACTAAAGTCCCTACGGTGCCAGCTTATCTGAGTTTCACTGTTCAATGTACCATGCAGCGAGTTCTCAATAAACACATAGGTCCCATGAGATTACTAAATGCCAAACAAGGAACGAGAAACAGGAAGTGTGGAACGACTTGATCTCAGATTGTCCCATGCTCAAGAATTCCCCAATGAATGTGCCAGAGTCTGTTTTATCAGTTAGACATAAACTGTGCAATTGTGAGATCTCTTTTGCTATCTGAGATCTCGGGAATTTTTGTTGGAATACCCTTAACAAACAACAGATGGCAGCACAGACCTCTGTTGTTGCAGCAAAGATTGGATGACTTTTATTTAAAGTACCCATGGAACCGAGGGAAACGAATTACAAACTTTTGTGTTTCTTTTTGGTAAAACCATGTCTGTGCAACGGAATGTAAAACTTTTTAAAAGGAGATGAGGAGGAATTTCTTTAGTCAGAGGGTGGTGAATCTGTGGAATTAATTGCCGCAGACAGCTGTGGAGGCCAACGCAATGGATATTTTTAAGGCAGCGTTAGATAGATTCTTGATTAGCACCGATGTCGTGGGTGATGGGGAGAAGGCAAGAGAATGGAATTGAGAGGGAAAGATAGATCAGTCATGATTGAACGGTGGATTCGATTTGATGGGTCAAATGGCCTAATTCTGCTCCTATAATTTATGATCATAAACTTTCGTACCTTAGGTGTTTGCAGCAGTCTATCTTGGTCATTTTTTGAGAAGCTTTTCTTCATAATCTGATATAAATCATTTTAACATTTACAATCTATCTCTTTGAAGCTGAATTGTTTCTGTGTAGCAAAACACAAAGTGCTGGAGAAACGCTATCATCATGTTGGCAGCATCTGGGGAGGGAATGGGCAGGCGATATTTAGGGTAGGACCCTTTTTCAGACTGATCCTCCCCATTGACTTTTCTCTTGATTCCGCTCATTTCCCTTCCACTAGAGTTCCCTTCCACTGACATTCTTCCTACCTGATGGAACTTGTCCTTAGCCTGACTAAAACTTCTCCTTTGACTCCATATAACCATATAACCATATAACAATTACAGCACGGAAACAGGCCATCTCGGCCCTACAAGTCCGTGCCGAACAATTTTTTTTTCCCCTTAGTCCCACCAGCCTGCACTCATACCATAACCCTCCATTCCCTTCTCATCCATATGCCTATCCAATTTACTTTTAAATGATACCAATGAACCTGCCTCCACCACTTCCACTGGAAGCTCATTCCACACCGCTACCACTCTCTGAGTAAAGAAGTTCCCCCTCATATTACCCCTAAACTTCTGTCCCTTAATTCTGAAGTCGTGTCCTCTTGTTTGAATCCTCCCTATTCTCAAAGGGAAAAGCTTGTCCACATCAACTCTGTCTATCCCTCTCATCATTTTAAAGACCTCTATCAAGTCCCCCCTCAACCTTCTGCGCTCCAGAGAATAAAGACATAACTTATTCAACCTATCTCTGTAACTTAGTTGTTGAAACCCAGGCAACATTCTAGTAAATCTCCTCTGTACTCTCTCTATTTTGTTGACATCCTTCCTATAATTGGGCGACCAAATTGTACACCATACTCCAGATTTGGTCTCACCAATGCCTTGTACAATTTTAACATTACATCCTTGCTTCTATACTCAATGCTCTGTTTTATAAAGGCTAGCATTCCAAAAGCTTTCTTTACCACCCTATCTATATGAGATTCCACCTTCAAGGAACTATGCACGGTTATATCCAGATCCCTCTGTTCAACTGTATTCTTCAATTCCCTACCATTTACCATGTACGTACTATTTTGATTTGTCCTGCCAAGGTGTAGCACCTCACATTTATCAGCATTAAACTCCATCTGCCATCTTTCAGCCCATTTTTCCAAATGGCCTAAATCACTCTGTAGACTTTGGAAATCCTCTTCATTATCCACAACACCCCCTATCTTGGTATCATCTGCATACTTACTAATCCAATTTACCACACCTTCATCCAGATCATTGATGTACACGACAAACAACAAAGGACCCAACACAGATCCCTGAGGCACCCCACTAGTCACCTGCCTCCAACCCGGTAAACAGCCATCCGCCATTACCCTCTGGCTTCTCCCATTCAGCCACTGTTGAATCCATCTTGCTATTCCTGCATCTATACCCAATAGTTGAAGCTTCTTAACCAACCTTCCATGAGGAACCTTGTCAAAGGCCTTACTAAAGTCCATATAGACAACATCCACTGCCTTACCCTCGTCAATTTTAGTGATTAGTCAAACATGACCTTCCAGGCACAAATCCATGTTGACTGTTCCTAATCAGACCCTGTTTATCTAGATGCTTATATATATTATCTCTAAGTATCTTTTCCATTAATTTTCCCACCACTGAAGTCAAACTAACAGGTCTATAATTGCTAGGTTTACTCTTAGAACCCTTTTTAAACAATGGAACAACATGCGCAGTACGCCAATCCTCGGAGACTATTCCCGTTTCTAATGACATTTGAAATATTGCTGTCATAGCCCCGGCTATTTCTACACTAACTTCCCTCAATGTCCTAGGGAATATCCTGTCAGGACCTGGAGACTTATCCACTTTTATATTTTTCAAAAGTGTCAGTACTTCTTTTACTTTGAACCTCATAATATCCATAGCTACTCTACTAGTTTCCCTTACCTCACATAATTCAATATCCTTCTCCTTGGTGAATACCGAAGAAAAAAAATTATTCAATATCTCCCCCAACTCTTTTGGCTCTGCAGATAACTGTCCACTCTGTCTCTCCAATGGACCAATTTTATCCCCCGTTATCCTTTTGCTATTAATATAGCTGTAGAAACCCTTTGGATTTACTTTCACCTTACTAGCCAAAGCAACCTCATATCTTCTTTTAGCTTTTCTCATTTCTGTCTTAAGATTCTTTTTACAATCCTTATACTCGTCAAGCACCTCATTTACTTCATGCTGCCTATAATTATTGTAGATCTCCCTCTTTTTCCGAACAAGTTGTCCAATTTCCCTTGAAAACCAGGGCTCTTTCCAATTTTTAATGTTTCCTTTCAACAGGAACATAAAGATTCTGTACTCTTAAAATTTCCCCTTTAAATGTCCTCCATTTCTCTTCGACATCTTTCCCATAAAACAAAATGTCCCAGTTCACTCCTTTTAAATCATCTCGCATCTCACAAAGTTAGCCTTTCTCCAATCAAAAATCTCAACCCTAGGTCCAGTTCTGACCCTCTCCATAATTATATTGAAACTAATGGTATTGTGATCACTGGACCCGAAGTGCTCCCCAACGCATACCTCCGCCACCTGTCCCGTCTCATTTCCTAACAGGAGGTCCAGCACTGCCCCTCCTCTAGTAGGTACCTCTATGTATTGCTGCAAAAAACTATCCTGCACACATTTTACAAACTCCAACCCATCCAGCCCATTTACAGAATGTGTTTCCCAGTCTATGTGTGGAAAGTTGAAATCTCCCACAATCACTACCTCTCGCTTTCTTCAAGTAAATACTTCCCTTCCACTAACACTCTCCTCAGCCTGGTAGAACTTGTCCTCACCCTTGACAACTTCTCTTTTGATTCTCCCACTTTCGTCTTGGTTCTATATTCGGTACACCGTAGTAGAAACATAGAAAATAGGTGCAGGAGGAGGCCATTCAGCCCTTCGAGCCTGCACCGCCATTCAATATGATCATGGCTGATCATCCAACTCAGTATCCTGTAGCTGCCTTCTCTCCATGCCCCCTGATTCCTTTAGCCACAAGGGCCACATCTAACTCCCTCTTAAATATAGCCAATGAACTGGCCTCTACTACCTTCTGTAGCAGAGAATTCCAGAGATTCACCACACTCTGTGTGAAAAATGTTTTCCTCATCTCGGTCCTAAAGAATTTCCCCCTTATCCTTAAACTGTGACCCCTTGTCCTGGACTTCCCCAACATCGGGAACAATCTTCCTGCATCTAGCCTGTCCAACCCCTTATGAATTTTGTAAGTTTCTATAAGATTCCCCCTCAATCTTCTAAATTCTAGCGAGTACAAGCCAAGTCTTGTGGTTGGAGTTAACAGTGAAGCCCACTCATACCTCTCTTCTGAAATATATGAACAAAGGAAAGTCATTGATGAAGCAGCTGAAAATGGTTGGGTCAAGGGCACTGAGTACTCTGGAGGTACTGAGCATACTGTGTTGGTGGTAATGGGTGGTATGTGGAGCAAGTTGGTTTGCAGTGCAGACCACGGTTAGGAGTCTATTTATTCTCCTCTAACTTCTTCCACTCTATTAACGGGCTTCTGGACTGTCAATAGACAATAGACAATAGGTGCAGAAGTAGGCCATTTGGCCCTTCGAGCCAGCACCGCCATTAGAAACTTAGAAACATAGAAATTAGGTGCAGGAGTAGGCCATTCGGCCCTTCGAGCCTGCACCGCCATTCAATGTGATCATGGCTGATCATCCACAATCAGTACCCCGTTCCTTCCTTCTCCCCATATCCCCTGACTCCACTATTTTTAAGAGCTCTGTATAGTTCTTTCTTCAAGACCCATCAAAGAGGGACCCAGATACCTGCCCCAGTGTCTTTTAATGGCTGGGCAGATCTGGAATCCAGAGCCAAAAACAAACAACTGGCCTGTTGACCTTCTCCAGCGGTCAGTTTTTTTGCTCTTGTGAAACTATAATTGCTCTTCTTTCTCTCTCAGTGCCTCTGAAGCTGTTGAGTGTTTCACACAGCTTCTCTTTTTACCATGGCATTACTTAAAGATTAAACATTCCATGGACATGGAACTGCTTTTCCATTTACTCATCCATGTAATGTATACAAGGTGTTTATGAGATGCTGCTGGTAATTTGTCTGTCTGCTGGCATTAATATTGATTGTAGGGTGAGTCACAACAGCAAGATAATTGCAGCAGAATTTTCACCGGGTTGGGCAGGTGGGCTGAGGAATGTTTGATGGAATTTAATACAGAGAAGTGCGAGCTTTTGCATTTTGGAAAATCTAAACTGGCAGGGCCTACACATTGAATGGCAGGGCTCTGCGGAGAGCAGAGGGATTGATGAGTGCAGGTACATAGTTCCTTGAAGGTGGCATCACAGGTAGATAAGGTTGTCAAGAAGGCTTTCAGCACATTGGCCTTCATCAGTCAAACTATTGAGCATAGATGTTGGGTGGTCATGCTACAGTTGTGCGAAACATTGGAGTGGCTGCATTTGGAGTATTGTGTTCAGTTTTTGGTGTCCTGTTTCCATACTGTATCACTCTATAACTTTATGACTCTATGACTATGGATCCTGGCCATCTTCAGTCACCAGCTACTGGTAATATTGCGACGTCCCATGCAGTGTGGGCTTCAAGACATCTTGACACAGTCAATGGAAAATATGACATAGATAATTATTGGTTATTGTTCCCATGAAGTGAGCTGCACCATGGGACTATTGCCGAACATGCCACTGGTTTGTTTACCGTTGGCATTTCTCATAGTATTTTCCCCTTCTGTGTATTTTCTAAACCACAAGAGCTTAATATATGACAGCTGACAGATAGTTCCTTCTCCAATGCCTTTACCATATGCCAGACCTGAATGAAGTTGCTGCTGTTCTTTTATAACCTCGTCCCTGTGAAACAAATGGTAGATAGATAATAAAGTGGAGGACGTAAGGGCAAGGCTGCTTTATCAAAGGGAACTGAGGGAATGCTTTGTGTTCTGCTTCATGGAGACATGGCTCAACCCCAGCTCCCCAGACTCCGAGGTCCAGCCTGAAGGGTTCTCCATCCACCATATGGACCATACAAAGGCATCTGGGAAAGGGAGAGGAGGTGGTATGTGCCTCATGGTCAACTCTGCGTGGTACTCAGACGCGGCAGTCCTTTCCAACTCCTGCACTCCACACCTCGAACATCTGGTGGTGAAGTGCCGTCCCTTCTACCTCCCAAGGGAGTTCACCTCCATTATCCTGACTGCGGTCTACATCCCACCCCAGGCAGACGTCCGTCTGGCACTGGAGGAGCTGCACGCCATGGTCAACAAACACCAGACGTCTTACCCCGAGGCATTTACCACCATAGCCGGGGACTTCAATAAAGCAAACCTCAAAACATCGCTCCCAAACTTCCATCAACATGTCTCCTGCTGCACCAGAGGGCCAAACACCCTCAACCACTGCTACACCACCATCAAGAATGCCTATCGTTCTATCGTTCGCCCTCACTTTGGTAAATCCGACCATACCGCGGTGCTGCTTCTTCCTGCCTACAGGCAGCATTTGAAGAGCACACCCCCAGAGGTGAGGACAGTACAGAGCTGGGAGGGGGGGGAGGGGGGGGGGCAGGGGAACAACTCCAGGACTGTTTGGAGTCTGTAGACTGGGCAATATTCAGAGACTCGGCAACGGACCAGAACGAATATACCACAGTTGTTACAGACTTAATAAAGAAATGTGTGGAGGACTGCATCCCAACAAAAACCTTCCAAATGTTTCCCAATCAGAAGCCTTGGATGAACTATGAGATCTGCACTCTTCTGAAGACCAGACACTGAGCATTCATGTCTGATGATACAATGGTCTACAAGAAGTCCAGATACGGCCTTGGTAAGGCCATCAAAAAGGCCAAAAGGGACTTCTGTTCCAAACTGGAGGATGAGATAGATATTCGGCAGCTGTGGCGGGGCCTGAATGCAATCACCTCCTACAAGGCGAAACCAGGGGGTAATGCTCGAATGTCGGCCGGCGAAACATAATTCCCTGACGAGCTCAATGCCTTCTACGCACGCTTTGATAGGGAGAATACTGACTTGCCTTCTCGAGCCCCCATTCGCTGTGATGGTATTTCAGTCACAGTCACAGAGGCCGACGTCAGAAAACCCTTCAGAGGGGTGAACCCTCGAAAAGCGCCTAGACCTGATGGTATACCCGGTCGCGTTCTAAAAACCTGTGTGGATCAACTAGCTGGATTTTTTACGGACATTTTCAACCTCCCACTTCTGAGGTCTGAGGTCCCCACCTGCTTTCAATTATACCGGTGCCCAAGAAGAGCAAGGTGTCGTGCCTCAATGACTATCGACCAGTGACACTAACGCCGGTGGTGATGAAGTGCTTTGAGAGGTTGAACATGGCGCAAATCAACTTCTACCTCGACAAAAACCTGGACCCACTGCAGTTTGCCTATCGCCACAACAGATCAACGGTGGATGTGATCTCTCTGGCTCTCCACTCCACACTGGACCACTTGGACAACAAAAAGTCATATGTCAGGTTGTTATTCATTGATTACAGCTTGGCATTTAATACAATCATCCCCTCCAAGCTGGTGACCAAACTCGCAGAACTGGGTCTCTGCGCATCCCTCTGCAATTAGATCCTTGACTTTCTCATTCACAGACCACAGTCTGTTCGTATTGGTGGAAATGTTTGTTTTGGCGACCCGGTAAGTCATCGCCCGCTCCATGATGGTGTCCCAGCGCTGTGCCGCCGCTGAAGCTATAGTCCCGGCCGGTCCCGACAGGAAACGTCGCTCCAGTCCGATGGTAGGCCGCGAGGAAAGGGTGAAGAAGCAACTCAGAGGGAAGCCGCCTCTCCGACCAAGATACAAGATACAAGATACATGATACAATTTATTTGTCATTTGGACCCCTTGAGGTCCAAACGAAATGACGTTTCTGCAGCCATACATTACAAACAAATAGACCCGAGACACAACATAATTTACATAAACATCCATCACATTGCTGTGATGGAAGGCCAAAAAAACTTATCTCTCCACTGCACTCCCCCCCCCCCCCCGATGTCAGAGTCAAAGTCAAAGCCCCCGGCTGGCGATGGCGATTGTCCCCACGGCCATTAAAGCCACGCCGGGTGATGCAAGGCCGCACACCGGGTTCTTGATGTTAGAGGCCCCGGCGTGCGCTCGCAGAGTCCCGCGGCCATTCTAAGCCGCGCGGGGCGGTGCTGTAAGGCCCCGCTCCAGGAGCTCTTTGACCCCGCAACTCGGGCGGGAGAAGTCGCCGCTGCGGGAGCCCTGAAAAGCGGTCTCCCTCCAGGGACCCGCGGGCTCCCGGTGCCGCCGTTCGCCAGACCCGCAGTTGCAGCCTCCGAATCTCCGGAGGTCGGGCCACAGCAGCGCTCCACCACCGCTCCACCCGCTCTGGACTCGGCCAGCTCCGCGACGGTGAGGTGAGTAGTCGGCACCAGAGCCTCCAGTCTTCCTGTTGGAGGCCGGTCCACGTTGCAGCCCCAACGACAATGGAGACCCGACAAAGAAAAGGTCGGGTCTCCCGTGCAGGGAGAGATTTAAAAGTTACCCCCTCCCTCCCACCCCACCCCCATCCCCCCACACACATACCCCAACAAAAAATAACAAAAACTACATAAAAACATAGACAAAAAATAATAAAAACGCAGACGGGCTGCAGAGGCCGCTGCTGACGAGAGTCGCGCCGCCTACCGTAGGACCAGGTAGGGGACTAAGAAATAAAGTTCCCCCTTCCCCTACCCCACCCCCCACATCTAAGGAAACCTCCAACTAACATTTTGTTTTTTAGCAGGACAAAAAATAAAAATAAAACAGGGTGAAAGGGCAGACTGCAGGAAGAAGTGCCATACACAGCATATATATATATATATATAGTTAGACATTGCTTGGAGGATCAGCATTTATTGACCATCTATAATTGCCTTTGTGTAGGTGCTAGTGAGTTGTTTTCTTGAACTGTTAATATACTTCTGGTGAAGATGGTGCTATTTGATGAGGAGTTCCATAATTGCTATTTGACAATTTAGTTTTTCCAAGAAAGGAAAAAAAAAAAGGGAGGGATGTGTTTTCTGGAGGGATGTGTTTTCAAACTTCTGTACCACTTGGCTGATGGAAGGGGAAGAAGAGGGAGTGACCAGAGAGAGACTGGTCCTTGATTATGCTGGTGGCCTTGCTGAGGCAGAGTGAAGTGTAGATGGAGACAATGGAAAGGAGGCCGCTTTGCATGGTGGTCTGGGCTACGTCCACAACTCTCCAAAAATTACGTGAATACTTGGAGATTTTTTTGCTTTGGTACGGATTTTCCAACAACTCCAATATTTTGCCTTTGCATTAACTCAGCATATTGTAAAGTGTCGGGGGAATTTTTCTCAAAATCACCTAAAATGGGGAGGAGTTGATCCCATGGATTATTCAGTGATAGTTGAATGCTTTTCTTTCTGCAGTGTTGAGGTAACAAAGGCTAAGAAAGGAAGTTCCACTTCGAGTTCTTGGGATCATAATTTGCAGATTATAGCAATGCATGAGGTTGTTTCAAGGCATGAAGAATGGAATGCTCCTCTTATTCGTACTCCTCCAGGGCTGTACTTGCTGGCAAAGAATCAGGATGGCTGCCAAAGATGGGTTTGAGGTCAGGAAAAATAACAAATAAGTGGGAAGAGTGTCTAAAACTACGAGCATGGGCTTAGGGTGAGTTGGATACAGTTTATTGAAGATTGAAGGGGCAATTTCCTCATGCAAAGAGTAATTGTTATCTGGAATGAGCTGCCAGAGGAGGTGGTGAAGGCAGAAATAGTAACAACAATTACGAGGTATCAATGCAGGTATTTGAATGAGCAATGCAGAGAGTGATGTGGAATTACTACAGGAAAGTGGGATTAGTATAGACAGGCATGATGGTTAGCATAGATGCAATGGATGGAAGGACCTGTTTCTATGCTGTATATGACTATGTAATGTAGAAAGGGTCATAAAGGGACATATCCAGGCAAAAGGATGTTTTGAAAGTCCATGTCTAGGAGCAGTGTAGTGGTGTAGCGGTAGAGTCACTGCTTTACAGCGCCAGAGACCCGGGTTTGATCCTGACTACCCGTGCCGTCTGTATGGAGTTTGTACAATCTCCACGTCACCTCGTGGGTTTTTTCCAGGTGCTCCCGTTTCCCCCCCCCACACTCCAAAGACAAGCAGGTTTTTTAGGTTCATTGACTTGGTAAATTGTCGCTAGTTTATGTAGGATATGTTAGTGTGCAGGGATTACAGGTCAGCGCAGACTCAGTGGGTTGAATGGCCTGTTTCTGTGCTTTATCTCTAAACTAAACTAAACTAAATTAAACTGAGTCTCTTAATCCATTGATCCCTTCCCTAACTGTTAGACAGAAATTAGGACCAGGATCAGGCCACTTGGCCCTTCTAATGCTTTCTCCACCATTCAATAACAGGGTGGCTAATCTCATTGTACATCAACTCCACAATCCTGCCTATCCCCAATAACATTTCATCTCCTTAATTAAAAAGAACTTGCCCCCAAATCCATCTTTAAAATATTCATCATCTTGTTTACGCGTAAGACAATGTACACATTCCGGTCGTTAGTCTAGTAAAACCTTGTCTGAACTGCTGCCAACATTGTGCATTTGCTCTCTAGCCTGCTTATTGAATCTATTTATGTAATTGTGTTAAAATCATGAAAGATATTTATAAAAACAGCGTTACTTGCTTATATTAAAAATAATATATATTCAAATTAATACCTCCAACCTAGACTTTAATAAAGAAGGCAGTAGAACCATCAGCATCAGATTTAAATTAAATCAATCAAGACAGATTGAGAATAAGACAGATTGAGTATAAGAGCACATGAGAGGAATAGATTGGGTAGATGCACAGAATCTCTTGCCCAGAGTAGGTGAATTAAGGACCAGAGGACATCGGCTCTAGGTGAAGGGGAAAAGATTTAATAGGAATCTGAGAGGTAATGTTTACACACGAAGCATTGTGGGCAGGGGCAGAAAACCTGGGGGGGGTGGGGAGCAGAGGGGACACGTCCCTCCCATGTTTTGAGAGGTGGGGGACATCCCCCCTAAGTTTTTGTGATCCGGATTTTTAAATCTCCGCTTTCCGCGAGACAGTGGGGGTGGGACTGATGATCGAGGGTGCGATGATTGGAGGAAGGAGTAGTGGGGGAGGGGACTGAGGATAGAGCGCGGCGATTGGAGGAGGGAGACGTGGCACAGACCTGCGCCTCATCCACAGGCAGGATCGATCCTGGCCGGGTCTCCAGCGCTGTCCCGAGTGCCCCCCCCACGGGTGGCCAGAGAGGTTGGCAGTCAGACGCAAGCTGTACCCCCAGTCCCACAGCCAGCGCAGAGAAACAGTGCTGAACCCAGCTCAACTCTGCCTGTCCCACCAGGTGAACCTACAGCTCTCCCGGGACTTGCGGGAAATATGGCCCGCGCGGAGAAGCAGCGCTGGTATCCCATCAGTCCAGACAGGGCTGTAGTTAACCCGGCGAGACAGGCAGAGTTGAGTTGCATTTATCGCTGGATTGTGCCTCCGAAGCTTCACGCATGTGTGTGTGAGTGTGCGCATGCGCGCGTGGCCGCCAAAAAATTGTGTCCCTTGGTCCCCCCCCATATTTTGATAGCGAATTCCGCTCTTGATGGTGGGAGTATGGGACACGCTGCCAGAGGAGGCATTTGAGACTGGGACTATCCCCAAATTTAATAATAATAATAATAATAATAATAATAATAATAATAATAATAATAATAAATACTTTATTGATCACCTCAGGGATATTCAGATGTCCAGAAGCCCACAACCAACAAACCCACACATTCAAAATGAAAGCAGACAGAAAATCCATAAAATACAATGTGGACAATACCTGAGAGCAATAAATACTTAAAAAGACCAATAACTAACAATTAAAAAATGCATCCCCTACAGCCAAAATCTACTGGCTGCATCTCCTTAACCGCTCCGTTCTACAGCGCAGGGAGAGGAGCCAGTTGTTTTTCCGAGTGCTCTTTTGACTCTCCAGAATTACATGGAGGGGATGCCCGGGGTTTGCCAGGATGACCTGCACCTTGCGCCTCATACGCCTCTCAAGCACATCCATCCCAGAGTCTACTCTCCCCTCCAGCACTGAGCTAGCCTGTTTTACCAGTTTGTCCAGCTTCTTGCTGTTTTTCGCGCTGATGCTGTTGCCCCAGCAGACAACAGCATAAAAAATGACACTTGCAACCACAGTATTGTAAAACTTACAGCATATCATTATGCACATTGAAGGATTTGAGCCTTCTGAGGAAAAAGAGTCTGCTTTGGCCTTTGTTGTAGAGGGCGTCAGAGTTGACAGACCAGTCCAGTTTGTTATCAAGGTGGACTCCAAGGTATTTATATGCCTGCACCACCTCAATGTCAGCCCGTGCAGCATTGACCAGCTGTAGGGGGAGCTTGGACCTGCCAAAGTTAACCACCTTCTCTTTAGTCTTGGTTGCATTCAGGATGAGACAGTTCTCTTTACTCCAGGCACAGAAGGCACTGGTCAAGTGCTTGTATTCCTCCTCATGCCTGTTCCATACACATGCCACAATCGCTGCATCATCTGAATATTTAAGAAACAGTTAGAGAGGTACATGGATAGGACAAGTTTGGAGAGATATGGACCGAGCGCAGGCAGGTGGGACTAGTGAAGCTGGGACATATTGGCCAGTGTGAGCAAGTTGGGCCGAAGGGCCTGTTTCCACACTGTATTGAATTGAATTGAATTGAATCCCTTTATTGTCATTCAGACCTTACGGTCTGGACGGAATTTCGTGCCTGCAGTCATACATACAATCATACAATAATAAACAACACTAAACACAAATTAACATCCACCACAGTGTATCCTCCAAGCACCTCCTCACCGTGGTGGAGGCAAAAATCTTAGGGCTGCAGTCTCTTCCCTCCTCTTCTCCCTCTGCGCTGAGGCGATACCCCACCGGGCGATGGTACAAACAGTCCCGCGGCTCACCGAACCCCGCAAATGGGCCGGCTCAAACACCGCGGCCCGGGGTGGTTGAAGCTGCCGCCCTCCAGTCCAGCAGACGCAGCCGCCGGCCCGCGGCTGAACCCCAGACTCAGGTCATAGCCGCCAGAACGCCGTCCCAGCCACCCGAGCACCGTTCCAGCCCCGAGCCAGATCGCCCTCACGTGAGTGCCGTTCCTTCCTCGAGCTGGGCCGCTCTGACGGGAGCGCCATTCCACCCTCGAGCTGGGCCGCTCCGACGGGAGCACCACAGCACCTCACGAGAGATTCTCAGCCCCGCGCCAGGCCGCCCTCACGGGAGCGTCACAGTCCCTCACGGGAGCGCCATTCCAGCCCCAAGCCGGGCCGCCCCTTCGGGAGCGGGCCCAGGGTGAGTCCTGACTGGCTGCCTCCGGAGTCTCGAGGTCGGCAGCTCCGCCATTAGGCCTCTGCGCAGACGGAGGCAGAGAAGGGGGATACGACAAAAAAGTCGCATTCCCCCGAAGGGAGAGACTGCAAGCCCCCCCCCCCCCCCACATAAACACAACCTAAAAAAACAAAAACGTAACTAGACAAAACGAAAAAAAAACAACACAAAAAAGTAAACACAAACGGACTGCAGGCGAGCCACAGCCGTTCACCAGCGCCGCCACTTCCGGGAGTGAATGTTTAATGTCTAAGTGAATGTTTAATTTTTTTGTGTGGGAATATTTTGAGGGTGAATTAGACAGAACTGCTACACTCATTCAACTTCCCTTCCAACTTGTTTTCTTCTCTCCCAAAATGTTGTGAAGGTAAACTGCAGGAAGCTCTCGCTACTGATATGCAGGTGGAAAGGGTGAGAGTAAGCCTATAATCTGAACATTTCAAGCAACAAGTTTAAGGTGACATATAAGAGACTGTGATTGCTGGAATCTTAAGTTAAACACAAAGTGCTGGAGGAACTCAGTGAGTCAGGCAGCATAAAAACAAACATAGAAAATAGGTGCAGGAGGAGGCCATTCGGCCCCTCGAGCCAGTACCGCCATTCATTGTGATCATGGCTCACATCAATAACCCGTGCCTGCCTTCTCCCCATATCCCTTGATTCCACTAGCCCCTAGAGCTCTATCTAACTCTCTCTTAAATCCATCCAGTGATTTGGCCTCCACTGCCCTCTGGCAGGGAATTCCACAAATTCACAACTCTCTGGGTGAAAACATTTTTTCTCACCTCAGTCTTAAATGGCCTCCCCTTTATTCTAAGCATCTGGGGAGGTAAATAGACACTGCCAGTCCAAAGAAGCGTCCTGACCTGCCTAATGCTATGTATATGTGTAGAAAGGATCTGCAGATGCTGGTATGTAACAAAGATAGACACAAGGCGAGTAGCTCAGTGGGTCAGGCACCATCTCAGGAGAACATGAATAGGTGATGATTCGGGTCAGGGGGAGACCCAGTGCTGGAGTAACTCAACGGGTCACGCAGCATCTCAGGAGAATAGACAATAAACAATAGACAATAGGTGCAGGAGTAGACCATTCGGACCATCGAGCCAGCACCGCCATTCAATGTGATCATGGCTGATCATCCCCAATCAGTAACCCGCTCCTGCCTTCTCCCCATATCCCCTGACTCCGCTATCTTTAAGAGCCTTATCTAACTCTCTCTTGAAAGTATCCAGAGAACCGGCCTCCACCGCCCTCTGCGGAAGAGAATTCTACAGACTCTGTGTGAAAAGGTGTTTCATCGTCTCTGTTCTAAATGGCTTACCCCTTATTTTTAAACTGTGGCCCCTGGTTCTGGACACCCCCAACATCGGGAACATGTTTCCTGCCTCTAACGCGTCCAAACCCTTAATAATCTTAGGTACACAAAAAAGCTGGAGAAACTCAGCGGGTGCAGCAGCATCTATGGAGCGAAGGAAATAGGCAACGTTTCGGGCCAAAACCCTTCTTCAGACCCTTCTTCACCTTAATAATCTTATCTGTTTCAATAAGATACCCTCTCATCCTTCTAAACTCCAGAGTATACAAGCCCAGCCATTCCATTCTCTCAGCATATGACAGTCCCGCCATCCCGAAAATCAACCTTGTAAACCTACGCTGAACTCCCTCAATAGCAAGAAAGTCCTTCCTCAAATTTGGAGACCAAAACTGCACACAATACTCCAGGTGCAGTCGCACTAGGGCCCCATGCAACTGCAGAAGGACCTCTTTGCTCCTATACTCAACTGCTCTTGTTACGAAGGCCAACATGCCATTCGTTTTCTTCACAGCTTGCTGTACCTGCATGCTTACTTTCATTGACTGATGAACAAGGACCCACAGATCCCGTTGTACTTCCCCTTTTCCCAACTTAAAATAGAATAGAATAGAATGCAATTTATTGTCATTCAAACCTAGGTTTGAACGAAATATTATCTCTACAGTTTTTTTATTACAAAACAATCCAAGACCCACACTTAACACAGTTTACATAAACATCCATCACAGTGAGTCTCCAACATCTCCTCACTGTGATGGAAGGCAAAGTCATTATCTCTTCCCTTTGTTCCTTCTCCCGCGGTTCAGCAGTCCAACTGCAGTGTCGAGGCGAACTGGGGCTCCGATGTTAAAGCCCCCGGCGGGCGATGGTAAGTCCTGAGGCCGTTTAAGCCACGCCAGGTGATCTTAGGCCCCGGCTCCATGTCCTTAAACCCGCGATTCCAGCGGGAGAAGTCGCTGTTGCGGAGCTCGGAAAAGCGGTCTCCCACCAGGGACCTGAGAGCTCCCGATGTTCCCGTACACCGGGTCTGCGGCCAGTGCCTCCAAACTACAAAAGTCTGGTCGCAGCCGCGCGCCACCACAGCTCTTCCCGCTCCGAAGTTGGCCAGTTCCGTGATGTCCGTTCCGCAGGCTCTGCAACAGGAGCCCTCAGGTTAGTCCCGGCAGGAGGTCGCCGCCGGCTCCACGATGTGAGGTCCAACGACATCCGAGACCCGACGGGGAATAGTCGGGTCCCCGCACAGGGAAGAGATTTAAAACGGTTTCCCCCACAGCACCCCCACCACCCCCAACATATACACAGCTAAAAACAATAATAAAAACGAACTCAAGACATATGGTATGAGTGCAGGCAGGTGGGACTAAGGGGGAAAAAAAATTTGTTCGGCACGGACTTGTAGGGCCGAGATGGCCTGTTTCCATGCTGTAATTGTTATATGGTTATATGGTTATATGGTTATACATTTAACAAGACAAAAATAAAAAAAAGACAGACGACTGTAGTCGAGCCACCGCCGTTAGGCGCCACCACTAACCCACCAAAAATTGACAGCATTGAAGAACATGGATAAGCAATGTTTCAGGTTGGGACCCTTCTTCAGTCTTCCATGTTCTCCTGAGATGCTGCCTCCCCAGCTGCGCTACTCCAGCACTCTGTGTCTACACTGATAAATCAGCATCTGCAGTTCCTTGTGTCAACGTTTAATGTATTTTGCAGCTTGCTACGTTCTTGCTGAGTTGATTGAAAACTTATTATTAATATGTAGACCAACTACTCTGGAATGTCAAGTTGTTAGTTTAATTTAGAGATACTAAACACACTTATTCTATATTATTCCACTTTCTTAACCATTCCTATACACTGGGGGCAATTTTATAGCACTACTTATTCCCAATTTTGGATTAACCATATCCCAGAAATAGTACAAAAGCAACTACCCTTGTGATTTTCAAGTGCGGTCTTCAGGAGCCCTAGAAAATTGAAGTCAATTGGACTTGTCAGCTTACTGGAGTAAAACCTCGCAATAAAGATGATTGTAGTTTCTAGAGATTACTCATCTCAATGTCAAGATATTGCTCCTCGAGGCGATTTACTTGTCCAACAATCCTCAATTGCTTAGAGACATCTAAAAGTTGGAGTAACTCAGTGGGACAGGCAGCATCTCTGGAGAGAAGGAATGGGTGACGTTTCGGGTTGAGACCCTTCTTCAGACGAAGTAGGGTCTCAACCCGAAACATCACCCATTCCTTCTCTCCAGAGATGCTGCCTGCCGCGTTGAGTAACTACAGCTTTTTGTGTCTATCTTTGGCTTAAACTAGCATCTGAAGTTCCTTCCTACACAATCCTCAATTGCTTCTTCAGTTGAAGGATTTGAAGGATTCAATGATTTTCCTTCTCTTATCAAGTCAAGAGCTGAGGATATTTACTGTGACAGCACAGTGTTTAATTTCATGGAGAGCTCTTTGTAAAATAAGCCAATCCATTCCAGCGAGACAGCATTCAAGCTTGGGCTAATAAGCGCTAAATAATATTTATCCCACAACAGCCAGCCATTGACAGTTTCAAACAAGAGGAATTCTAACCGCTCTCCTTCTCAATTTGACAACATTAATGTCTTCTATTCTGTCAATAATCAACCCTCCTCCTGACCACAAACCATTTCAAACATTGTAAGTCTAAACTCAAAGGAGCAGGTATGAATGAGCCTTTTTTGGACTGGAAGGATATAATCAGTGGAGCCGCCATGGATCAGTTCTTAGTTCTCATCAACTCACTATTTATCTTAATTATTTAGATGAGGGGACAGAATGTGATGTATCAAAGTTTGTCGATAACATGAAAATAGGTAGAAGAACATATGTCTTGCTGCGTGAGAAATCATGTTTTAAAAATCTGTTTGAGTTTTAAAAGAGGTAATGAAGAGCGTAAGTGAGGGCAGGGCAGAGAACATTGTTTATATGAACTTTGGCAAGGCTTCTGACAAGGTCCCATATACAGTAGTAGATTAGTCTGAAGGTTAGATTGCATGAGATCCAGGGCGAGCTGAGGAGACCAGCGAGGAGAAATTGCAGCGAATTGTGGACGCAGCCCAGACCATCACACAAACCATCCTCCCTTCCATTGTCTCCATTTTACCTCAAGCTGCCTCGGCAAGGTCAGCAGCATAATCAAGGACGAGTCGCACCCTGGCCACTCCCTCTTCTCCTATCGGGCAAAAAGTAAAGAAGTGTGAAAACGCTCACCACCAGATTCATGGATAGTTTCTGCCCAGTTGTTATCAGGCAACTGAATCATCCTATCACAACTGGAGAGCAGTCCTGATCTACTATCTGCCTCATTGGTGACCCTCAGACTATCTTTGATCAGACTTTACTGGCTTTACCTTGCACTAAACGTTATTCCCTTATCATGCATCTGTACACTGCGAATGGCTTGATTGTAATCATGTATTGTCCGGTTAGCACTCAACAAAAGTTTTTCACTGTCCCTTGGTACACGTAACAATAAACTAAACTGAACTGATCTAGCTAATTGGATACATAATTGGCTGATGATAGGGAGCAGAGGGTGGTGGTGAAAGGTTGTTTTACGGAGTGGAGGCCTGTGAATAGTGGTGTGCAAGAGGGATGTAAAACTTAAAATTCCTGGGCATTCACATCTTTGTTGATCCGCCCTGGACCCAGCACATTGTTGCAATCATAAACAAACCCTATCACTGCATCTATAAATGTACAGTAGAGATCACATTAGGTAGACAAAAATGCTGGAGAAATTCAGCTGGTGAGGCAGCATCTAAGGAGCGAAGGAAATAGGCGACGCTTCGCGTCAAGACCTTTCTTCAGACTGATGTGGGGGTGGGGGTGGGTGCGAAGAAGAAAGGAAGAGGTGGAGACAGTGGGCTGTGGGCTGTGGGAGAGCTGGGAAGGGGAGGAGAAAGCAGGGACTACCTGAAATGGAGAAGTCAATGGTCGTATTGCTGGGGTGTAAATTTGAGGTGCTGCTCCTCCAATTTACGGTGGGCCTTACTCTGGCCATGGAGGAAGCCCAGGACAGAAAGGACGGATTCGGAAAGGGAGGGGGAGTTGAAGTGCTGATTACCTGCTTGCAACACTGCCTGGTTCGGCAACTCGAACGGCAAGGCAAAAGGTGGTGAACACTGCCCAGTCTATCACAGATACTGAGCTTTTCACCATCGAAGAGATCTACAGTGATCTAAAAGACTCGTTGCCTCAGAAAGGCAGCCATCATCATCAGAGACTCACACTACCCTGACCACACACTCATTTTACTCCTGCCATTTGGAAGATGTTATAGGAGCCTGAAAACTGTAACGTCCAGGTTCAGGAGCAGTTTCTTCCCAACAACCATCAGGCAATTGAGCACTACAACTTCCAACTACGCTCCTAACTATATAGACTTGAGGGACATTTTTTTTGTCTTTGTACTATAATTGTTTGCTTGTTTATTATATATTGAACTTTTTGTTGTTGTTTATTAAGTTGTTTACAGAGTACTATGCTAACATATCTGTTTTGCTGTTACAAGTAAGTATTTCAGTCTTCTGTTTTGGGACATACAACAATAAAACACTCTACTTTTGACTGCTGTCCATCACTTATATAATGACTTGGATGAGAGTAAATGCATGATTAATAAGTTTACCGATGCTGTGGAAATAGGTAATATGACCAACAGTAAAGAAGGTTATCAGTGGGATTGTAATCATCTAGGTAAGGGGGTCAAGGAATGACAAATGCAGATAAATGTAGGAAGTCAAGCCAATGACAGGACTTTCATGTTGAATGATAAAGCCCTGGGGTATGTTGTAGAATTGAGAGACCTATGAGTGCAAGTACATACTGTATAACTCCTCCCCCCTCTGTCGTGGGATAGACTGACTACCAGTCCCCCCCCCCCTTACCACCCTCCCCAATCGTTGCACATCCCCAATCCTGGACTTTCAACTCATCAGTTTAATTTCACGTATCTTGTTGTGTTTTATGATTGTTGGCAGACCAAATAGAAAAGTTCAGCACATGAATTGGCCCTTTAGGCCACAATGTTCGTGCCAAATTAATGCTAAGCTAAACTGATCTCATCTGCCTTTACATGATCCGCATTCTTTGCACTTCCATGTGCCTATCTAAAAGCCTCCTAAACTGCACTAACGTTTCTGGCTTCACCACCACCCCTGGCAGCACATTCCAAGCCCCCACTACACTCTGTGTTAAAAATGCATGTCTCCATTAAACATTAAACATTTCCCCTTCTCATCTTATAGCTATGCCCTCTAGTGTTGGACATTTCCACCCTGGGAAAAAGCTTCTGACAGTAGTGTTTCGCAGCTCTACCCATATCGATTCCACATCCTCCAAGCTAATGTCCTTCCTTTCTATTCTGTTAATCTCCTCCCTAACCAGCAACACTACCCCACCTCCTTTTCCTTTCTGTCTATCCCTCCTGAATATTGAATATCCCTGGATGTTCAGCTCCCAGCCCTGGTCACCCTGGAGCCATGTCTCCGTGATCCCAACTATATCATATTCATTAATAACTATCTGCACATTCAACTCATCCACCTTATTACGAATGCTCCTTGCATTATGATATAAAGCCTTCAGGCATGTCTTTACAACACTCTTACCACTTATACAATTATGTTGAAAAGTGGCCCTTTTTGATTTTTGCCCTGGTTTTGGCTGCCTGCCACTTTTACTTTTCACCTTGCTACCTATTACTTCTACCCTCATTTTACACCCCCCTGCCTCTCTGCTCTTGCACCAATCCCCCTGCCACATTAGTTTAAATCCTCCCCGACAGCACTAGCAAACACTCCCCCAAGGACATTGGCTCCATTCCAGCCCAGGTGCAGACCGTCCTGTTTGTACTGGTCCCACCTCCCCCAGAACTGGTTCCAATGCCCTAAAAATTTGAATCCCTCCCCTTTGCACCATTTTTCAAGCCACGTATTCATCTGCAATATCCTCCTATTTCTACTCTGATTGGCCCATGGTACTGGTAGTAATCCAGAGATTATTACCTTTGAGATCCTACTTTTAAGTTTATCTCCTAGCTCCCTAAATTCACCTTGTAGGACCTTTCACTTTTAAGCATGGGACCCCGGCACATAGTCATAATCGGGTTCCTGGGTGGAGTTAATCCATACTAACCTTAGACACTCTTTTTTGAGTGGGAGTAATTGCACCTGAACCAGGTGTCACCATCCGTATCCTCAATTTGGCTGTGCATGCCTTTGTCCCAAGCATGTTTTGCGACACCATCTCCTATGGTCTTATAATATATATGGCTCCATCTTCATCCTTCATACATCTGAATGTGATGACTTATGCACCCTGAACCAGGAGCTGCCTCAGGCATGTGTGCATGAATTTTAGCACCATCTCCATCACTGCATTCAACCGAGTGGGAGGAATGGCAACCCTGAACCAGGCGTTGCTTCAGGCACATGTGAATGTGAGTTAATCAAGGGTGACCCAATATCTCGATATTCGTGCAAAACAGTGTAACCTGTTACCACATGTAACTAGTCCACACACCCCGTGTGAGATCTGTTCCTGTCCTCAGGTTTTGATTGCATCCATGAATATGGAGGATAGGACTGCTGGGGTGCGTGGATTGCACATTTTGCCTCAGGGCCAGCTTGGGCATTGGCCTAAAAGACCTCTGCCCAGAGGATCAGCTTTCAAGCTGCCACCAGCTTCAGTGAACCACTTACTGCCGATGGAGGCTTTGGGGTGTAATCGCCGCAAACAGTGAGGCTTTTGCTCATAGAAACATAGAAACATAGAAATTAGGTGCAGGAGTAGGCCATTCGGCCCTTCGAGCCTGCACCGCCATTTAATATGATCATGGCTGATCATCCAACTCAGTATCCCGTACCTGCCTTCTCTCCATACCCTCTGATCCCCTTGGCCACAAGGGCCACATCTAACTCCCTCTTAAATATAGCCAATGAACTGGCCTCAACTACCCTCTGTGGCAGAGAGTTCGAGAGATTCACAACTCTCTGTGTGAAAAAAGTTCTCCTCATCTCGGTTTTAAACGATTTCCCCCTTATCCTTAAGCTGTGACCCCTTGTCCTGGACTTCCCCAACATCGGGAACAATCTTCCTGCATCTAGCCTGTCCAACCCCTTAAGAATTTTGTAAGTTTCTATAAGATCCCCTCTCAATCTCCTAAATTCTAGAGAGTATAAACCAAGTCTATCCAGTCTTTCTTCATAAGACAATCCTGACATCCCAGGAATCAGTCTGGTGAACCTTCTCTGCACTCCCTCTATGGCAATAATGTCCTTCCTCAGATTTGGAGACCAAAACTGCACGCAATACTCCAGGTGTGGTCTCACCAAAGACCCTGTACAACTGCAGTAGAACCTCCCTGCTCCTATACTCAAATCCTCTTGCTATGAAAGCCAACATGCCATTCGCTTTCTTTACTGCCTGCTGCACCTGCATGCCTACCTTCAATGACTGGTGTACCATGACACCCAGGTCTCGCTGCATCTCCCCCTTTCCCAATCGGCCACCGTTTAGATAATAATCTGCTTTCCCGTTTTTACCACCAAAATGGATAACCTCACATTTATCCACATTAAACTGCATCTGCCAAACATTTGCCCACTCACCCAGCCTATCCAAGTCACCTTGCAGTCTCCTAACATCCTCCTCACACCTAACACTGCCCCCCAGCTTAGTGTCATCCGCAAACTTGGAGATATTGCCTTCAATTCCCTCATCCAGATCATTAATATATATTGTAAATAGCTGGGGTCCCAGTACTGAGCCTTGCGGTACCCCACTAGTCACTGCCTGCCATTGTGAAAAGGACCCGTTTACTCCTACTCTTTGCTTCCTGTTTGCCAGCCAGTTCTCTATCCACATCAATACTGAGCCCCCAATGCCATGTGCTTTAAGTTTGTATACTAATCTCTTATGTGGGACCTTGTCGAAAGCCTTCTGGAAGTCCAGATACACCACATCCACTGGTTCTCCCCTATCCACGCTACTAGTTACATCCTCGAAAAATTCTATAAGATTTGTCAGACATGATTTACCTTTCGTAAATCCATGCTGACTTTGTCCAATGATTTCACCACTTTCCAAATGTTCCAATTGCTCGTCGTCAGTACCTTGACTAGTCTGACCGCTTCACTATCTCATCCAGGTTTCTTGCCTGGCTAGGTCTTCTCCAAGGAGAAGATTCGGCGGCTGGACATTGCTGGCCTCGCACTCCCCAGATAGCGCTGTTCACTGCCGGCAGTCTGTAATGATGTGATGTGAAGTCATAGATGCTTACCAAGCTCCAGGTTTTCTGCCATAGGCTGGAAGCCAACTTTTCCTTGCAGCAGCTTCTCCGTTTGCGTGGATATCGCAATCCTTAATGTCATGACAGAATTCTTGACCTCAGGCATGCACTCCAGTATGTTTCACGGACATACTTCTGAATTTGGAGTCAGTCATACACTGACTGCCTACGCTCCTCTCCTCAGATAAGGCGATATAATGCAGCCCTGCACCAGGTGCTGCTGCAGGTGTCACGCAGCTGGCGTGTCATAGAAAATTCCTTCACGACATACCACCAAACTGCAACTGGCTAACTCCCCTCCTCAGAGAGGGAGATATATTACAGCCCTGTACCAGGTGCTGCTGCGGGCCCCCGAGACCTGTGCTGATATGACTCCCTTCTTTGAGTTTCAGGTATTGAATTGCTAAACTTGCTATTCTGTTGTACTACTTACAGCTGCAAGAACGTGTAGCAATCAATAAAGGGCTATTCTTCTGCAGTTGTATAGGGCTCTGGTGAGACCACATCTGGAGTATCGTGCACAGTTTTGGTCTCCTAATTTGAGGAAGGACATCCTTGTGATTGAGGCAGTGCAGTGTAGGTTCACGAGATTGATCCCTGGGATGGCGGGACTGTCATATGAGGAAAGATTGAAAAGACTAGGCTTGTATTCACTGGAGTTTAGAAGGATGAGGGGGATCTTATAGAAACATAAAATTATAAAAGGAGTGGACAAGCTAAATGCAGGAAAAATGTTCCCAATGTTGGGCGAGTCCAGTACCAGGGGCCACAGTCTTAGAATAAAGGGGAGGTCATTTAAGACTGAGGGGAGAAAAACCTTTTCACCCAGAGAGTTGTGAATTTGTGGAAATCCATGCCACAGGGGGCAGTGGAGGCCAAATCACTGGATGGATTTAAGAGAGAGTTAGATGGAGCTCTAGGGGCTAGTGGAGTCAAGGGATATGGGGAGAAGGCAGGCATGGGTTATTGATAGGGGACGATCAGCTATGATCACAATGAATGGCGGTGCTGGCTCGAAGGGCCGAATGGCATCCTCCTGCACCTATTTTCTATGTTTCTATGTGTAAAATGACTTGATTCTACACAGAGTCTTTTACTATAACTGTTTATTACATTCACTAATACACACTATACAATAGCTGTCCGTGGTCATCACTGGAGCTAGAGAGCGAGCTAGAGGTGGGGACACTACAATTATACTGGAGACAATGCGGAGTGGTTAGTGGTGGGGAGGTCACTATGTTAAAGAAACATGCACTGATCTACATCCCTCCTCTTAGAAACCAAAGCATGGCAGTACATGGCAATACACAGAGCGACCACGGCTCATACGGTAAAATTGCAAACCGCACCGGGAACAGTTCAAAGCGACGCAAACTCCCCGTAATGGATAGGCGGCTTGACCAAGCGGCCAGAGCTGGTGCGCAAACCGCACTCACCTTCCACGGCAGGAGCAGAAGGGACAGCAGTAGTGACATCGGTTGGAAAGCCGGGCGGTGAAGGGACAGGAGCAGGAGGAGAACTGCGAGGGGAGACGGGTACGCTGGCAGGCGAGGCAGGGAAAAGAGGCTTTGGAGAGCGGGGTGCAGAGAGCTGGGAGGGAAGCTTCCGCGGCATTCCGAGGAGTGACTGGAGTAGGCGGGGCGTCGGACAGGGCGTTAGGGATAGGTGGCTGGAACGGGTCCCAGGGAGGCAGAGTAGGTTCGTTAACGAGCAAGAGTTGCTGGCGAGATCGACGGTAGATAGCCCCCTCGTAATCGACGAGGTAGGACCGGGGAGAGCCGGCATTGCCAACCACTACGGCCAGCCGGTAGTGGCCGGAGGGGGACTGCATACGAACCACCTGTCCCGGGAATAGCCGTGGAAGCGGCCGGGCGGCCTTGTCAAAGGAGCGCTTCTGGATGGCTTTCTTTTCGATGATGCGCTCCGTGACAGTGGCAGAGTTCTGGACCGAGGGCTTGAGGGACTGTTGTGAGACAGGGAGCAGGGGTCTAGTGGTACGGGACGTGAGGCGCTGGGCTGGTGACCCAAGCGCGGGGTCGCGGGAAATGTTGCGGAGGTTGAGCATGGCCAGGTAGAAATCGGAGTGGGAAAGGCGGCATTGTTCCAGCAGCTCCTTAGCACTGCGGACGGCCCGTTCCGCAAGGCCATTGCTCTGAGGATACTCGGGGCTGTTGGTGATGTGGCGAAAGTTCCAACGGGCAGCGAAGGCACGGAACTCAGCGCTGGAGAATTGGCTGTCGTTGTCCGATCGGAGGGTCACCGGGGTACCAAAGGTGGAAAAGTGGTGGCGAAGCTTCCCGATGACGGCGGCAGATGTGATGGAAGGCAGCTGATCCACCTCGAACCAACTGGAATACGAGTCCACCAGGACCAGGAAGTGCTTTCCGCGCCACTCGAACAGGTCCGTGGCAACGGACATCCATGGGAGCTCGAATGCCGGCTGCTACAGGAGAGGCTGGCGCTGCTGATGGGGATGAAGGCTGTTACAGGCAGCGCAAGCGGCGACTCTGTCACGGATATCCTGAGCCATGCCCGGCCAGAAAAATTGGCTTTGGGCCTGGGACAAAGTGGCTTCCACCCCTGGGTGGCCGCTGTGAGCAGATTGGAAATAGTGATCCCGCAGGGCAGTCGGCACCACGACCTTGTGACCCTTCACCACCACGCCGTCGTGCAGCACCAATTCGTCCCGAACCAGGAAGTAGGGTACGGCACCAGCAGGCAGGGAAGAACGTCGGTCAGGCCAACCATGGCGGATAACGTCCGCAAGTTGTTGCAGGGCAGGATCATCAGCAGTGTGTTTGACCAGGGACTGCATCTGCTGGGAAGGGACAATGTTAACGTTCAGTACCATCAGGTCAGACGATTCGTATGGGTGGCGGGCAACGGAAGGGAGCGGCGCACGGGACAAGGTGTCGGCCACAAACATATCTTTGCCCTTGCGGTACACAATCCGGAACGTGAAACGTTGGAGCTGCAGCATCATCCACTGCAACCGGGAAGAGGCAACATGGATAGGCTTATTCAAAATGGTGACCAGCGGCTGGTGGACAGTTTCAATGGTGAAGGTGTTGCCCAGGATGCAGTCCTTGAACCTGGAGCGAGCCAACACCACGGCAAGTAGTTCCTTCTCGATCTGGGCATAACGTTGCTCGGCAGGGGTCATGGTGTGAGAAGCGTAGGAGACAGGTAGCTGCAGGCCGTCATAAACCTGCAGACAAGCGGCACCGAGACCGAACTTAGAGGCATCGCAAGTGAGGACAGGGGGTCTGTGCAGATCGAAGAATTTAAGAGTCGGTGTGTGTGCGAGTTTTGACTTCAGAGCCACGAACACCGACTGGTGATGCGGGAGCCAGACCCACGCGGAGTCCTTCTTGATTAGCTCCCTCAGGGGAGCACTCAGTTCGCTGAGGTCGGGTATGAACTTCCCCAGGTAATTGACCATGCCCAGGAAGCGCTGCAGGCCAGGAACATCAGTAGGAGCGGGCTTCTCGGTGACTGCTGATGTTTTCTGGGGGTCGGGCTTCAGACCCCCCGCTGTGAAGACATGGCCAACGTAAGTGACTTCCGGGACCCGGAACCGACACTTCTTCGGGTTGAGCTTGAGATTGATCTCACGAGCCCTGTCGAGGACTTTGCGGAGGTGCAGGTCGTGCTCGGCGACGTCCCTCCCGTACACCAGAATGTCATCCACGATGATAGCGCACGGTAACCCAGCAAACAGCTGTTCCATGGTGCACTGGAAAACCTCACTAGTCGAGTTGATCCCGAACGGCATGCGGAGGAAACGGAACCTGCCGAAGGGAGTGCTGAAGGTAGTGAGAAATGAGGAGCGTTCATCTAGAGGGATCTGCCAGAAGGAGCTCTTGGCGTCTAGGACGGAGAAGACAGTGGCAGGACCGACCTGTGCAGCGACGTCCTCCACTGTCCGCATGGGGTAGTGCGGGCGCTTGATGGCAAGGTTCAGGTCCTTTGGGTTAATGCAGATCCAGATTTCGCTCTTGTCCTTCTTGGCAGCGACGACCATGGTGGAGACCCACCTGGTGGGAGCGCTCACCTCCTTGAGGATGCCCATGGTCACCATATCACGCAGAGTAGATTCTACGCGGCCCTTCATTGCAAAGGAGACGCGGTGGGCCGGCCGAATCACCTGGTCGACACTCGGGTCGACAACAATCTTATAGTCACAGGGCAATTTGCCCAGAATGTCATCAAAACGGTCGGGGTATTCGCCCAGGGGGTCCATGGGCGCCTGCACAAGGTGAATTCCGCGGTGGAAGGAAACCAAACCGAGGTCCTGGCACGCACGGGCGCCCAACAGGGTAACGTTGTCAGAATCCAGCAGGTGGAAAGTGAGGGGCCGAGAGGTCTCAAGGACTGTGCAGATAAGCGTTGCCTTCCCCACTGGAACCAGAACACCTCCCCCATAGGCATGAAGGCGGGTGTCACCGGGAAGAACTCTCTCACCAGATCTGATCTGCTTGAAGAGGCTGACAGACATAACATTGGCGAAGGCACCAGTATCGACCTTGGCTGAAAACGAATGGCCATTCACAGTAACATGCACAGAGGGATCTGTTATCGGAGCAGGTGCACCCAAAAGCGAAAACACCGTTGAATCGCCATGGGAGGAGCTCGTATCAAGGGAGGAGCTCCTCTAACTGGTACTGGGAACCCAGCGCGCTATCAGGATCAGCGAGGTTGTTTAAATTCCTCCTTGGAGCTGGGACCGGCTTCCCACGGGAACGACAACCTGCCGAAAAGTGGTTCAGTTTGCGGCAGGAATTACAAGTCTTACCCTGTGCGGGGCAAACGTTGAATTGATGAAATGAGAAATTGCAATTAGGGCAGCGGCGTGTGGTAGTTGTGGTTGTGACCTTAGCGGGCAGGGCAGCGGGGTTACGTCGTTGCGGACCAGCGTACTGCTGGCGGCCAGCTGCACCGGTAAAGTTAATGTCCTGGGACGCCGGTTGAGAGACGGAGCCGACAGCAGAGGCCATACGGGCGGCATACATGGCATCCCGTAGTGTCAAATCGGGTTTCACAAGGAGCTCGTCACGCAGCTTAGCGTTCAGGAGACCATTGACCAGGACATCCCTGATCAATTCCTCCGTGGAGATTGTTTCAAGGCGGCAGCGCCGAGCCAAATGACGCAAAGATGCAATATAAGCGTCGATATGCTCGCCGGGAAGCTGCCGCCTCTGGAAGAATTTAAAACGTTCGATAATGTTATTGGTAGGGATATCACAGAGGGCAGTAAACTTAGCCATGAGACATACCGGGTCCCGACGGTCCTCTCCGGGGGCGAAGTCAAATGAAGCATAGTGATCCATGGCCGCCGGGCCAGCGAGGTTGAGCAACAGGTGAGCCTGTACAGCAGGAGTGGCATCAGGATGAGCGATTGCAATGTAATGTTCGAAGTCGCGCTGGAACACAGTCCAGCGGTGGACAATGTCCGTGTCAAAGACCAACGTGTCAGGTCGACGACAGGAGTTGGACATAATAAAAAAGTGGGGGGGACAACTGGGAGAAAGCAAAGAATAAAAAGAAAACCGATAAACAGGAGACGCGAGTCTACCGCTGTGACACCATGTAAAATGACTTGATTCTACACAGAGTCTTTTACTATAACTGTTTATTACATTCACTAATACACACTATGCAATAGCTGTCCGTGGTCATCACTGGAGCTAGAGAGCGAGCTAGAGGTGGGGACACTACAATTATACTGGAGACAATGGGGAGTGGTTAGTGGTGGGGAGGTCACTATGTTAAAGGAACATGCACTGATCTACACTATGTACATCTCCTTTAAACTTTGCCTTTCTCATCTTAAAGCTGCTCTCTCTCGTTTTGGACATTTCCAGTCTGGGAAAAAGGTTCTGACCACCCTATCTCTGCCTCATAATATAATAGTTTATCAGGTCTCCCCACCATTAATTTCCCTACTGGTGCCCTCTCCCAATTCCCCATTTACTGGTCCCCTCTCCTAATTCCCAATGCCCCCGTAATGTCATTAAGCTGGAAAGAGTACAGAGGTTCATGTGGATGTTGCCAAGGTGATTGCATTCAGGCCCCGTCACAGCTGCCGAACATCAGTCTCATCCTCTAGTTTGGAGTAGAAGTCCCTTTTGGCCTTTTTGATAGCCTTACCAAGGTTGTATCTAAACTTCTTGTAAACATTGTATCACCAGACATGAATGCCCGTTGTCTGGACTTCAGAAGGGTACGGATCTCAAAGTGGTTGGTTTGAATCAAAGCACAGCAAATGATTGGTGGGGAGGGAGGCTGTGGGAGAGCGATGTAGGGCAAGGGGCATATAGGGGTGGGGGGAGTGCAAACGGGGTGTGGGAGCTCACCGGTTCTTGGCCCCGGCTCCAGGACTCACTCAGCGGCTCCCGTCTCCAGCGCCTGTTGCGCTCACAGCCCCCGCCCGCTATCACAGCCAGTCCCCGCACGGTGAATAACATACCAATAACTTTTGTAATATTTCACCGATCAGAACATAACGGAGCGCTTGGAGCAGAGGAGAACGGTGAGTATGGTGGCGACACAACGTAGTGATATAGGGTACCGTTTTTGCACAAATTTAAAATAACGCAAACCAGAAGAGGACAAGATGAGAGTTTTAGTAATAGCATAGTTAGAAGATAAGTAGAGGTCTTGACCAATTTGCTCCATGGCAGTCATGACATACTCTTCATACTCCCTGATCCCTTTAGCCACAAGGGCCACATCTAGTTCCCTCTTAAATATTAGTGTTTACCTTTTCAGTTTATGTGCCAAAGGCTGTGTTTCCTGGTTTGAATCTGAGGAGCTTTTGAACAAAAGTGAAAAAAAAACAGACAAAGGTTTCCCTGAAGGATTCGGTGTGAAAACAGCAAACAGTGAGACACGGCGGTACACAAAATTGCTGGAGAAACTCAGCGGGTGCAGCAGCATCTATGGAGCGAAGGAAATAGGCGACGTTTCGGGCCGAAACCCTTCTTCAGACTGATGATCAGTCTGAAGAAGGGTTTCGGCCCGAAAGGTCGCCTATTTCCTTCGCTCCATAGATGCTGCTGCACCCGCTGAGTTTCTCCAGCAATTTTGTGTACCTTCGATTTTCCAGCATCTGCAGTTCCTTCTTGAAATCAGTGAGACACGGTGACTTTCCAGCAGGCTCTTGAGGATGTGGAACAGGAAAGGAAAGGGAAGCTAATTTATCACCCAGCTCACCACGGCCCAAATGAGGTCACTGTCCCTCAGCCCATGGCAGAAGCGGTCACCGTCACTCTGCGCTTCTGGCACTGGATCTTCACAGACAATGTCTAATGGGAGTTTCCATCTGACTGAGGAGTGTGGAAATATTAAGCACACAATAATCAAATTAGAGACCTGCATAAACTGAAAGATACATCCTGTATTATGAAATTACGAATAGGAAAGAAACAGTGAATTTGCAGGGTTCCTCAACAACATCATCCCTTTTTTAAAGGACTAATTCTTAAAACGGTTTCATGAAATTTAATTCATGCAGGTATTATTGTGGGGCTTTCATTAAAGTCAATTTTAGACTTTAGAGATACAGCATGGAAACTTGCTCATCGGCCCACCAAATCCATGCCGACCAGTGATCACATGTTCACTAGCACCATCCTACACACCAGGGACAATTTACAATTTTACGAAAGCCGATTAACCTACAAACCTTTATGTCTTTGGAGTGTGGGAGAAAACCGGAGCACCCGGGGGAAACCCACGCGGAGAACGTACAAACTCCAGACAGATAGCACCCTCAGTCAGGATCGAATCCGGGTCTCTGGTGCTGTAAGACAGCAACTTTACTGCAGTGCAACTTTGCCGTCCTTGTCCCAGGAGGAAGCAAAGCTGGGAGAAGGATGAACCATGTGAGCCCGGGTCCTGCGTAGTTTGGAGCAGGAACATTCCGATACATCAACAATATAATAACCTGAAATATATTTAGGCTACGTTTACAACTTTCATACGTGTGTTCTACACTGCACCAATGATTGTGATCGGAATCAGAACTGTGACCCAGACTCCTGACATTTACCATCAAGTTTTCTACCAAGAGAAACAGTGTGGGTGTGGGTTGGGGGGGCAGTTTATGGGCCTGTCCCACTTAGGCGACTTTTTACAACTTGGTCACCACATGTTCGCGGGTGGTTGCTGGGAAGTTGCCTTCATAGTCGTGAGGAGTTCCCGCATTCTGGGAACTAGTCGCAGCCTCATTATGGTCATCGCGAATTTTTCAACATGTTGAAAAATTAGCGGCGACTAGAATGAAACGGCCATGGAGAGTAACGAGAATTTTCGTGCCGTAGGTGGGTCGCCAGGAGGTCCTTGTGGGTTGCCAGGAGGTAGAAGGTTCTCTTAGGTTCTCGTAGGTTGTATCCGGTGCTGACCGGTGAATTTCATTGGTTTATTGGGGAAAAAAACATAAGCAGCAGTTTCCAGAACCGAGGATTACCGCCTGGTAATGCTAATGTCCGTTGAGCTTCACAGCCATGTATCTCTTGCTTCTTAAAAGTAGTCTCCACTCCTTCTCCCCCCTCCCTCCCCATTCTCCCCCCTTTCCCCCCTTCTTTTAAAGGAATTACCGTACACTGTGCTTTAGCCGTCTTAATTACAGCGCGAATCTTCGTGATCATCGCGGTGTGTGTCTGTATCACATTGGCTTTGCACTGTGTGAATTTCACTCAGACAGCGTTGAGTGTCTCCCGCCTGCATTACGGGCTGGTGAAGGAAGTGATGTGTTTGTGTTTGTGTGTGTGTTCCACTCTGACCGTCGCCGTTCCAGTTGCCAGTTTTTCAGGCGACTGTTGGAAACTTGACAGTCACTGGCAGTTGTCTGAAAAATTGCCTATGTCAGGAGCATTAGATTACTGTTTGGATGATGAAGGATTTGGTGTCAATCTGAGTTTAACACCATGTTCATGTTGGATTCAAATTATTTCAGCCCAAGATCTGCCTGCTGAGCCATTTGTCAAGTAGGATTACATCTTTAAACTTTAGAATACAACATGGAAACAGGCCCTTCAGCCCACCGAGTCCCTGCCAATCAGCGATCACCCCATACATTAGAACTATCCTATACACCAGGGACAATTTACAATTTAACTGAAGCCAATTAACCAATGTGGGAGGAAATCGGAGCACCTAACTTATGTGGTCACAGAACGTACAAACTCTGCACCAAAAGCATCCCTTGTCAGGATGAACCTGACTGTGCCGCCCAAAGTAAAACCTGTGGAGATGCAGGGGATTGAACCCAGGATCTCATACATGCGAAGCATGCGCTCTACCACTGAGCTACATCCCCTCCTGTTATGACATACAATACATTATGATTTAAGTCCTATTTGAAGGCGTAAAATCAGTAGAAATTATATCTTAGCAATGTCTAAAAAATACTTTGGGCTTCATTGGAATAGTGCAGAAGCCCAAAGATAGAGAGTCCATAGTTTAAGTGGGAATTGCCCAAAGTCTGATATTCTGAAAATGAAAACTGCACAAAACCATCAACTGATTTTAGCAAGAAATGCTCAACCAAGCATTGAGCGTTTGACAGCACTGGCCTATACTCACTAGAGTTTAGAAGGATGAGGAGGGACCTCATTGAAACTTACTGAATGGTGCAACACCTGGATAGAGTGGATGTTTCCACTATGTGGGAGTGTCTAGGACCAGAGGCCATAACTTCAGAATAAAAGGACATATTGTTAGAAAGGAGATGACGAGGAATTTCTTTACTCAGCGGATGATGAATGTTTGGAATTAATTGCCACAGAAGGTTGTGGAGGATAAGTCAATTGTTTTTTTTTTGTAGGTGGAGATGGATGGGTTCTTGATTAGTAAAGGTGTCAAGGATTATGGGGAAAAGGCAGAAGAATAGGGTTGAGAGGGAAAGATAGATCAGCCACGATTGAATGGTGGAGTAATGGGCTGATTGGCCTAATTCTCCTCCTACAACTTGTGAACTTATGAAGCCAAGACTTGTTTATGCAAAGAAAATTGCAACAAACCTTTTAAAGTGTCTGAAGAAGGCTGCCGGCCCGAATCCTCGCCTATCTATGTCCTCTAGAGTAGATGCCAAGAACCAAGAACAAGAAGTAGCACTCTATCAAATTAAGATCAATAGCCTATAATTATGTACTTCTTGTATGAAGCATTTTTAAAGAAAATTAGGGAAGAAATGTCAACTGAAAGCAGTTTTCTTGGTCAGAGTGAACAGTGAGGTTAGAAATTTGAAATCATACTTGTACCATTTCAAAGCCCACTAGGCTTCGTTGTAAACATATTTTGGGGGGAGGTTTCAAACATCATTGCACAATTGTTTTAATCAGATTTGAATTGGAAAGAAAATGTCTGAAACTATCCACAAAGAAAAACCCAGGATAACAAAATACATCCCACTTCAGGGCCTTTATTTCTTTTAGACAAAGGTACAACCTGTGGAAATGTCAGAGAATGAACCTGGGACCTCATGTATGCAAAGCATGCACTCTACCACTGAACAACATCCCCTCTTATTATAACATATAGGTTAAGTGCTATTCAAATACCAAGATCAGTAGAAATTAAATCTTAGCAATATCTGAAAAATACTTTTGGGCTTCATTGGAGCAGTGTCGGAGGCTAAAGATAGGGAGGCCAGAGTGGGAACTGACCAGATATCACTGCAAAGATGTTCACTGCAATGATTTCCAGTCTAAAGTGATGTTTAATGGTTACAACTCTCATACCATCACCCCTTACATCACCAGCCCCCTGCTGACAAACCAACCACCAGTCCACCCAGCAATCCAACTATTACCCCAAACCCCTGAGGCAACTACAACTGTTCATTACTTTATATCTTTCATCTGGAGAGCCTTTGAATACATTTGATGAAACCTATAGCAAATGATTCCAAATACTCCAAACTAAATTCTTGGTTACAAAACGTAATGCAATTAGATCAAGGGAGCCCTGCTAAATAAACACATTATCTTAATGCTAAACCTACATAACATATTATTAATCAAATACTACTTAACATTCCGTTCCACCTTGGGTGTTAAATATTTGTTTACATGTAATGTATAACCCTAATGTTTCTTGTACAATATAAGCATTAAGTTGTACAAACAGGAAGAGATAATTTCACGGTCAATTTGCACTTGCAAATAAAACAGCCCAGTGCTTCAAAGTTCTTTATTTAATTTCTGTCATCTGCACAGCAGTGATTGAGGTCAGCAATTGTTTGGTTGGAGTGCAAGGTTGTTCTTATATTGATAGCACCAGCATGAAACCAGAGCTGTTTGAAAACTTTGCAAGGACTGCAATCCCAAGTTGTTCTGCCATCTCCCGTATCACTCCCTCGGAGGTAGCAGTTAAATTTTAGTGGTGGCGGGGAACCAATTGTCTTGTCAGCTCTGCTCTGATTCCCTTTTTTGGATTCAGATGACTTCTCACCTGATAAAAATGGTATCACTTGCCACTCAAAGTTTACATTGGCAAAATCTCCTGAAGTCACAGAATGCCTAAAATGAAAACATTTCCAAATAGCCTGTGTGATAAACCAGAGAGTTTAGTTTCTTCTTTTTGCCCATATTAATGAAAAAAACATGCATGATTTTTAACTAACATGATCAACTGGCGAGAAATAGACTTCAAAATGTTATCCTGTGTCTGTTAGGTAAGACAAATTAATTTCTGCCATTCATTATTTTTATCTCCCAGCAGCAAACACTAGAGCCTAACTAGTGTTCTGGAAAGCTGTATCATTATACACAGCGAGTTAGCATTCACCAACTATACTGGTGACTTTCTATACATCAACACAATCCAAACCTAGTAAAATCATCTTTCTACGCCAAACAAGCTAATCGTTAAAAATTAGACTCCAGCGAATTAGCAAAAATATGAACATCGGGATAGTCTGGCAGTACAAGTAGGTAAGCTAGTAATCTAATAAAAAGTCAAACGTTTCTTTAGTTAAGGTGATGATTATTTTTTGTTGTTAAAAAAATGTTGTGTTTCAATATAAACAAATAAATGCCTGACATTTTGATGGCAAATTGATGCATGAAGAAATTATTTTTCAGTGAGGTGTCTCATGGCATCTCAAATATTTAAATTTAATGTATTTTGATCAATAAAACAAACACCAACACAAGCATTGTACTGCATTTAAAATTAAACTCTTTGGGGAGGATGTGGGTGGCCCTGAAAAGGAAATTTTCTTGTGGTCTGTTGTGAGCTCTCTTCCTGCAGTGGTGAACTTCTGTTTGTGGTGTGGGCTGTTTGCTGCTGGTCTTCAGATCATGTTGTTCTGCCATGGTACACTGCCTAGTTTGGAGTGGTACTAAGTGCAGAGATGGTCTCTCTGCTCCTTTGGCTCTCTTTTTGTCAGTGTTTCCTAATCTGAGGAAAGACATTCTTGCCATACAGAGAAGATTCACCAGACTGATTCCTGGGATGTCAGGACTTTCATATGAAGAAAGACTGGATTGACTCGGTTTGTACTCGCTAGAATTTAGAAGATTGAGGGGGGATCTTATTGAAGCTTCCAAAATTCTTAAGGGGTTGGACCGGCTAGACGCAGGAAGATTGTTTCCGATGTTGGGGCAGCCCAGAACAAGGGGTCACAGTTTAAGGATAAGGGGGAAATCTTTTAGGACCGAAATGAGGAAAACATTTTTCACACAGAGAGTGTTGAATCTCTGGAATTCTCTGCCACAGAAGGTAATTGAGGCCAGTTCATTGTCTATATTTAAGAGGGAGTTAGATGTGGCCCTTGTGGCTAAAGGGATCAGGGGGTATGGAGAGAAGGCAGGTACATGATACTGAGTTAGATGATCAGCCATGATCATATTGAATAGCGGTGCAGGCTCGAAGGGCCGAATGGCCTACTCCACCTATTTTCTATGGTTCTATGTTTCCTGGCAGTCTCTCCAGCCCTCCAGTTCTCCATGAGCCTGGTTTGACATTTCCTGTCTGGTTGACCACTCGGTCATACGCCACCATGGCTGCTGCTGTTGCACTTCTGGTATGGATCAGGTTGTGGAGGACACATGCTGCGTAGACAACCGTCTACATTCTTGGGCTCCTGCTCCATTGTAGTCAGCAAGCATCTGAATCTGCTGGCGAGGATGCCAAAGGTGTTTCCCACAACCCTCCTAGCCCTGGACAGCCTGTAGTTGAAGATCCAATGCTCCCTTGGCCTGTGAGAGTATGGCATCATCATCCATGACCTGAGGGGGAAGGCATCATCAGCAACCGCGTTGTGGTGGATGTTTGGGTTGTCTTCTCCTGGGAGAGGTTCTGGATCAGGAAAGCCTGCTGTTCTTTCTTCCAGTGCTCGCCCTCTAGATCCCACCATCTGTGATACTGCCAGGTGTGCCCACATCCACAAACAGGAAGTTGTAGTTTGCATCCACCACAGCTAGGAGTACGATTGAATGAAACTTCTTGTAATTGAAGTGTATTGAACCTCCCTTGGATGGACACCTGATGGCCACATGCTTGCCGTCAACTCCCCCACATGTGTGCTGGAAGTTCCATCTTTTACAAAGCCCTGCGCCACTCTTCCACTCATCTGGTGTACTAGGGCAGTCCATCACTTCATCTTCATATGCATTGATGATGACCTCACAGGTCTCTTGGACAATATTTCTGATGGTGTTGTGGGCCACAAGAAAGTTGTAGGAGAGGCTCTTTTAGGAGTCTCCTGATACCAGGTAGCGGAGGGTGATAGCTAGGCGCATGCCTGGTTCCAGTGGCTTCCTCATGAAGGTCTCCTTTTTCACTCTTCAGCTCCTGATCAGGGGGGAGCCTACTGACGTTTCTGAAGGCAGCCTCATCTTCTTGCTGTAGTTCAGTCATCAGGTTGTCATACTGGCCCAACCTGGGTCTGCTCAAGAACAAGGTATTTAACCACACAGACCTCTTCTTCAGCTTCTTCTTCCCATTCTTCTTGTCCTTCTGTCTTTCTGATCTATAAGCACGAGGGCTGCTGCAAGCAGCAGGGATTCTTCTTCTTGTGAGAGTAATGCTCTCTGATGTTACTCCATGGCAGTCATGATGCAGAATGATTGGAAAACCTAACCCTACAATCCCTATAACAGAAAAATTGAATCATTCCATTGCTTTGGAGGTCAAAATGAGATCAAAATTTTAGTTGATGCCGATAGTCGTAGCTCATCGTAGCTTGACGTTGGTTGTCGTAGGTGTGGACATAGGTGGATGTCCTAAGTTGTGACTATTGGGTCGCCGGTT
Source organism: Leucoraja erinaceus (assembly GCF_028641065.1). Classification (NCBI taxonomy): domain Eukaryota; kingdom Metazoa; phylum Chordata; class Chondrichthyes; order Rajiformes; family Rajidae; genus Leucoraja; species Leucoraja erinaceus. The sequence goes on along the minus strand of NW_026576176.1, from coordinate 65,582 downwards.
GTCAGGAGTTGCCGTAGCTTAACGTTGACTAGGTTGTAGATTGTTGTAGCTTGCCGTAGAAAAAAGAAGTATGAACTTGGATATCCTTCTGCAAGTCTGGAGGTAAAAGGAGTTTTGTATAACTCCTATAATACTTCTGCCAATCCCAAAAGTGGGAAGATGTAATGAATTGTCTAAGACCTCCGTTTTGTCTAAGACCTGAGAGCTATTAAAAATAGTGATCCTACTATCAGGAATAGTACCTGACACCAATATTATTCTGTCATCTATACTGGCAGAAGCCGACAGCTTTACAGTAATTGACCTATGTTCAGTCTTTCAATCCGTACCCCTGCATAAAGACCAGTAGCCTATCATTCCGTGGCTTTACCAGCAGTATTAAAATGACATGCCAGCCTACTTACGCACTGTAACGGCGAGGGCTACAATGATAGAAGTGTTAGCAGTGAACTCGTTAGCTGTGGGAGGGGGTTGTGGAATGGTAGGGAGCTTTTGCACTTTTCAGCTTGAAATTGTGCAATCTGGTGCATACTGTAGCGAGTCTTTTAACTAACACTTGAATGCAACATTTATGATTTAAATTGAATTAGGTATGAATAAGGTAAATTACATTCCTAATTACATTCCACAATAGTGCCAGGCTCTAGTCATCAGGTACAGCACATGAATGACTATATTCATATATGAAAATCAGATTATATTCATGCTGTTATGCATATATATAGAGAAAAACTCAGAGAAACAAAGCAAAAGTCGGACATCCATCACTGTTCTGCACAAATAAATCAATCAACCTTGTTCAAGAAGGAACTGCAGATGCTGGAGAATCGAAGGTAGGCAAAATTGCTGGAGAATCTCAGCAGGTCCAGCAGCATCTATGGAGCGAAGGAAATAGGCAACGTTTCGGGCCGAAACACTTCTTCAGACCGTTTCAACCTTACCCTTTGAATATAGCAACAAGACGAAAATAATGCCACATATTCAATCATATATGTTTCAATGAAATATATGTAAATATATGTAAAAATATATATGAAAACAGGCTCTTCCATCCACCAAGTCCACACCAACCAGCAATCTATCATATACCAATTCCATACATCACGCCAGGGACAATTTACAGAAGCCAATTAACCTACAAACCTGCACTTCTTTCGGATATGGGAGAAACCGGAATATCCAGAGAAAACCCATGTGGTAGTAAGGCAGCAACTCTACCACTGTGCCACCCCATTAAATTATTTTATCTGTAATATATTTATTATGGTGTCACATGAATAAAGATGAACACATAATTCTAATTTCTGCCCTTAGTTGCATAACACACATGTCGTCATTGTGTTTTATGGCTGCTTTACAACCTCTTCAGGTTGAAGTTTTCGACTCGAAACATCACCCATTCTTTCTCTCCAGAGATGCTGACTGTCCTGACGAGTTTTTCTAGTTTTTAGTGTCTATCTTTAGTTTAAACCAGCATCTGCAATTCATTCCTACACTATTTGTTAAGCAAAACAGGTCCTATTCTCATTATATAATTTTGTGATCAGCGTGAGAGCATGAGAATTTTGTGAAATGCGTGAGTCTCATGCTCGATGCGTGAGAGTTGGCAGCCTTGCTAATAATGCAAACATTTTATGCAAGTTCCAATTCTTTGGACAAAAATCACTTATTACTGCTTTATAGACTCCATGAATGAACTACAACAATTGTTCATCACAGTTTGGCAAAAGAATAAACCAGGGATGGTAGTGCACCGTGGATACAAGGGAAATCAGGGATAGTACAAAACAAAAGATGAAGCATACAAACTAGCCAGAAAAAGCAGCCTACCAGAGGACTGGGAGAAATTCAATCCAGCAGAGGAGGACAAAGGGCCTAATTAGGAAAGGGAAAAAAGATTATGAAAGAAAACTGGCAGGGAACATAAAAACTGACTGCAAAGGTTTTTATAGATATGTGAAGAGAAAAAGATTAGTTAAAACAAATGTAGGTCCCTTGCAGTCAGAAACAGGTGAATTGATCAGGGGGAACAAAGAAATGGTAGACCAATTGAATAACTACTTTGGTTCTGTCTTCACTAAGGAAGACATAAATAATCTACCGGAAATAGCAGGGGACCGGGGGTCAAATGAGATGGAGGAACTGAGTGAAATCCAGGTTAGCTGGGAAGTGGTGTTAGGTAAATTGAATGGATTAAAGGCTGATAAATCCCCAGGGCCAGATAGGCTGCATCCCAGAGTACTTAAGGAAGTAGCCACAGAAATAGTGGGTGTATTAGTGATAATTTTTCAAAACTCTTTAGATTCTGGAGTAGTTCCTGAAGATTGGAGGGTAGCTAATGTAACCCCACTTTTTAAAAATGGAGGGAGAGAGAAAACGGGGAATTACAGACCAGTTAGTCTAACATCGGTAGTGGGGAAACTGCTAGAGTCAGTTATTAAAGATGGGATAGCACCACATTTGGAAAGTGGTGAAATCATAGGACAAAGTCAGCATGGATTTATGAAAGGTAAATCATGTCTGATGAATCTTATAGAATTTTTCGAGGATGTAACTAGTAGAGTGGATAAGGGAGAACCAGTGAATGTGTTATATCTGAACTTTGAGAAGGCTTTCGACAAGGTCCCACATAAGAGATGAGTATACAAACTTAAAGCACACGGTATTGGGGGTTCAGTAATGATGTGGATAGAGAACTTGCTGGCAGACAGGAAGCTAAGAGTAGGAGTAAATGGGTCCTTTTCACAATGGCAGGCAGTGACTAGTGGGGTACCACACGGCTCAGTGCTGGGACCCCAGCTATTTACAATATATATTAATGATTTGGACGAGTGAATTGAATGAATGAATGATTTACTAGAATGTTGCCTGGGTTTCAGCAACTAAGTTACAGAGAAAGGTTGAACAAGTTAGGGCTTTATTCTTTGGAGCGCAGAAGGTTAAGGGGGGACTTGATAGAGGTTTTTAAAATGATGCGAGGGATAGACAGAGTTGACGTTTCAAACAAGATTCAAACAAGGGGACATGACATGAGAATTAAGGGACTGAATTTTAGGGGTAACATGAGGGGGAACTTCTTTACTCAGAGAGTGGTAGCTGTGTGGAATGAGCTTCCAGTGAAGGTGGTGGAGGCAGGTTCGTTTTTATCATTTAAATATAAATTGGATAGTTATATGGATGGGAAGGGAATGGAAGGTTATGGTCTGAGCGCAGGTATATGGGGCTAGGGGAGATTATGTGTTCGGCACGGACTAGAAGGGTCGAGATGGCCTGTTACCGTGCTGTAATTGTTATATGGTTATTATATGGTTAAACATCTCCAAGTTTAGGGATGACACGAAGCTGGGGGGCAGTGTTAGCTGTGAGGAGGATGCCAGGAGGCTGCAAGGTGACTTGGATTGGCTGGGTGAGTAGGCAAATGCATGGCAGATGCAGTATAATGTGGATAAATGTGAGGTTATCCACTTTGGTGGCAAAAACAGGAAAGTAGACTATTATCTGAATGGTGGCCAATTAGGAAAAGGGGAGATGCAATGAGACCTGGGTGTCATGGTACACCAGTCATTGAAGGTAGGCATGCAGGTGCAGCAGGCTGTGAAGAAAGCGAATGGTATGTTAGCATTCATAGCAAAAGGATTTGAGTATAGGAGCAGGGAGGTTCTACTGCGGTTGTACAGGGTTTTGGTGAGACCACACCTGGAGTATTGCGTACAGTTTTGGTCTCGTAATCTGAGGAAAGACATTCTTGCCATAGAGGGAGTACAGAGAAGGTTCACCAGACTGATTCCTGGGATGTCAGGACTTTGATATGAAGAAAGACTGGATAGACTCGGCTTGTACTCACTAGAATTTAGAAGATTGAGGGGGGATCTTATAGAAATGTACTAAATTCTTAAAGGGTTGGACAAGCTAGATGCAGGAAGACTGTTCCCAATGTTGGGGAAGTCCAGAACAATGGGTCACAGTTTAAGGATAAGAGGGAAATCTTTTAGGACCGAGATGAGAAAAACATTTTTCACGGAGAGTGGTGAATCTCTGGAATTCTCTGCCACAGAAGGTAGTTGAGGCCAGTTCATTGGCTATATTTAAGAGGGAGTTAGATGTGGCCCTTGTGGCTAAAGGGATCAGGGGGTATGGAGAGAAGGCAGGTACAGGATACTGAGTTGGATTATCATCCATGATCATATTGAATGGCGTTGCAGGCTCGAAGGGCCGAATGGCCAACTGCACCTATTTTCTATGTTTTTATACCAGTTAAGTTACTTTAAGACCATTTCGGAAATGATGGCAGTCAACAAAAATTCGACTAACAAATTAAAGCAAACTAAACAAAAATAGCATGTTCCCTTTCATGACTCTACCTCATAAGCACTTTAACGTTGCTAACAGAGCAAAGGGATATTAATCTCAAGAATCAAAATGGGGAAAGTGAGGGCAATTTTGCTTAAATGGTCATTCTAAGCACATTCAGATCTGCATAGTCAGAGTTATAAAACATTTACGTGGCTGGCCCAATTTGTCCATAATGATCAAGTTGGCATTCTGCATGCCCAGGGACTGGCTGCCATTCCCAGATCAGCTTGCGTCCCAGGGCAGGGACTTGCTGCAGCTCTCAGGTCGGCTAGCCTGCCCCGACCCCGCGAAAATGAATTGGAAAGAAAAACGCGTTTTTTCGAGTTACAGGCCGGATTCAGCCCGTGTGCTGTAGGTTGCCGAACCCTGTCCTAGATGTTTGGCCTCATTGTGGTTCTCCCCATGTTTTACAACTGATTCACCTGGTTAGTTCTATCTCCGGCTGCTTCATGTTGTCGGCGGCTGCACATCCAACCAAGAAAGAAGAGAAGAGAAGAGATGCGACGTCACTCACAGCCGTCAACTGATGTTCTTCCACAGACCGCACAGATCACTCTGATGTGGCGCAAAAGAGACAAACTGTGCAGGGACTGAAGACAGTGTGAGAATTCTGTCATCAGTGTGAGAATTGGCTGAAATGCGTGACTCTCACACTCAAAGCGTGAGAGTTGGCAGCCCTGTCTAAGGCCAGGGTGTGACAAGAGACACACAGGGAGACACATACACAAAGGAAGACACACACACAGGGAGACACACACAGGGAGGGAGACAGGCACACACACGGGGAGACACACACACACGGGGAGACACACACATACAGGGAGACACACACACGGGGAGACACACACACACAGGGAGACATACACGCACAGGGAGACACACAGATACGCACACACACACAGGGAACCGCTATAGGATCCTTGCTGTGCAGGGACTGAAGACAGCGTGAGACTTCTGTCTTCAGCTTGAGGGCGTGAGAATTGACTGAAATGAGTGAGTCTCACACTCAAAGTGTGAGAGTTAGCAGCCCTGAATTGATCATCCTCCAATTCACAGGTTTTCTTATTTGGCCTGGCTTTTTTTTAATAAGAATGGGACTGTGCAGGAAAAAAATGATTAAAAGGCAAAGATTAATTTAACAAGATGGACAAGTTAATGTTTAATTTTGTGGAAAGGCTGCAAGACAACAAAGGTCTTGTATCTGATGTTGAGTTTCTCTAATATGTTATTTATAAAAGTGCTTTTTATTTCAATATTTGACTTTGCAGAGCAACAATGATATCCCATCATTGTATTTATAATCTCAGCAGAGGTTTTGTTCCCTTGAGGTTGTTAGAATGGTAATTTAATTTTCTCCCTACAGCCCTTTCCCAAACCAACTACTGCTGAAATAATGCTTCTAGTTCATGGTATCTTGTACATTTGAACTTATGGATGTTAATCTCTTAAAGAAGCTAAAACCTAATCTGCAGATCCCACAGTCATGGATAAATGGTATTCAGCAATTCAAAGCCACAGTAAGGAATATTTCTTCAGGGGGCTTGCCAAATCTTGATCTGTTTTCCAAGCAATTCAATGGGGGAATTTGTATAAGAGTTAATGCTAACAGCCTGAAACGTATGAATTCTAAATATTACACTTTATTTTTTATAAGCTCTGCATAAAGATAGTTGACAACTACATTCTCATTTTACCCCAACCATTTTGACATTAAGTTTGCTATTTAAATTTTTTATCTCACAACACGAATTTGACAAAAGTCTTCGACCAGTTGATTGTTATTGTCAAACTGCAAAAATTCTTGATAATCTTTGTACGTAATTGTGTTAACTGTTTTACAACTATTGTATATTAAGAAACGTACTTACTATAAAATAAGTATTGATCATAAAGATCAACAAAGAGGCAACTGTATTGTAATAAGATGAGTGTTGTGCCTAGATCCCTGATGAATCCTCTAATATCATTGACCTTGGTGGACTTTGGTGTACTGTAATACACTACGGCTGTCTTTTTCTTAATCATCTCTCTGATTTTTTATTGCTAACTGCTTGCGATCATTATATACCTACCGATGATCATGAATGTTATCATAATTGATAAAGAGTAAGGAATGAGAACGTTTATAGATTTAAACATTATAAAATGGATTCAGCTGTAGATTTAGAAGCAATAACATGGATGCTTCCACCTTTCTCCTATTACACTAACAAGTCTAACAGAAATGCTTTCGCCCTTCTTCCATAGCACTAGCGAGATAACAACACAAATACATGAATATTTATAACAGAGAAAAGCAATCAAGCGAATGTTCACTCTTGTCTCCTACTCTTTGCTCTATAAGATTATAATGTGTGTCAATAAGGTAAAAAAAAAGCTTGATCTACAGAAAAATAGCTTCTTCAACATGACCATATAAGGGCTAACCCTTCCTCTCTCAGAAGAACCTGTCAATCTTAACAGGCAAGAGGCTGTACAATGATCCGTAAGATAAAGTATTGCTGAATCGCTGATTATTGGGGTACTAGATTAAGTGGGAACCATTGGGGGGCTGGTCCCCTAACGCAATATTCCACCTCTCCACCAATTCCAATATTGATGGCTAGTGGGGTGGGGATTCTGGATTGCTAGTATGGGTGTTGTGGGGCAAAAGGACTGGTTTCCAGAGAGCTAGTATGGACACTGTGCGCCAAATGGATTCTTGGGCTGGCAGCTCAGTCACTCAGGCCTGGTGGACTGGCAACTTACTCACTCAGGGCCGGTGGGCTAGCAGCTCAGTAACTGCCAGAAATTCTGCCCAAAACAGGTGAGAGACTCCGTGAGAGAGAAGAGGAGAGGGTGGAGAAACAATTTTAGACATTTGTCATCTTTTTTTACATATCACAGCAATGAAGGAATAAAGTATATCCTGGCATGGATCTCACAGGGAGCCAATGCAATGAGGGAGAAAAATACTGGGGTGAGCTTTAATACTTACAGGGAGAATGCTTACTGATGGGCCGAAGGGACTCCTCCTTGGCTAGTACAGGCCTGATGGGCTGAAGGGACTCTTAAAAAAAATCAGAGTGAAATCTCAGTGAAAGGCACTTTTTCTGGACTTTCCATGGCCTGGCATGGCCCTTTTGGCCCAAAATGCTCCTCCTGGGCTAATACGGGCATTTTGGGCAAAGGTGACTAGTTTCTGGGCTAATAGGGAACCTGAGGGCCGAAATGACTGGTTTCAGGTAGGCCAAAAGTGGGCTGGCAGTTGACATGGTAGGTTGGCTCACACACACACACACACACACACATATACACACACACACACACACACACATACACACACACACACACACACACACACACACACACACACACACACACACACACACACACACACACACACACACACACACACACACACACACACACACACACACACACACACATACACACACACACACACACACACACCCTCCATCACACACACACACACCCTCCATCTCACACACACAATCCATCACACACAGTCACCCTCCATCACACACACACCATCACACGTATACACACAGCCACCCTCCATCTCACACACATGCATTCACAGCCACCCTCCATTTCACACGCACTGACTGATTCACACACAGTCACACAACATATATATGACAGTAAAACTCTATTGAATCCACGCGTGGCCTCTCCATTGAGCGGGACTTCTGGAGTGAGCGGGGCTTCCAGGTAAGCGGGACCTTTGGATCTGTGCAGGGCCAACAATCCAATCCATTCCATTTCTAGTCAAGCACAGTGAGTACAGGGCCAACAATCCAATACATTCCATTTCAAGTCAAGCACATTGTGGGCTAACAAATCATCATTTATTCCAAGCACATTGAGGGCTAACAAATCATCATTTATTGCAAGCACATGGCGGGCTAACATCATATAACCATATAACCGTATAACAATTACAGCACGGAAACAGGCCATCTCGGCCCTACAAGTCCATGCCGAACAAATTTTTTTCCCCTTAGTCCCACCTGCCTGCACTCGTACCATAACCCTCCGTTCCCTTCTCATCCATATGCCTATCCAATTTATTTTTAAATGATACCAATGAACCTGCCTCCACCACTTCCATTGGGAGCTCATTCCACACCGCCACCACTCTCTGCGTAAAGAAGTTCCCCCTCATATTACCCCTAAACTTCTGTCCCTTAATTCTGAAGTCATGTCCTCTTGTTTGAATCTTCCCTATTCTCAAAGGGAAAAGCTTGTCCACATCAACTCTGTCTATCCCTCTCATCATTTTAAAGACCTCTATCAGGTCCCCCCTTAACCTTCTGCGCTCCAGAGAATAAAGACCCAACTTATTCAACCTATCTCTGTAACTTAGTTGTTGAAACCCAGGCAACATTCTAGTAAATCTCCTCTGTACTCTCTCTATTTTGTTGACATCCTTCCTATAATTGGGTGACCAAAATTGTACACCATACTCCAGATTTGGTCTCACCAATGCCTTGTACAATTTTAACATTACATCCCAGCTTCTATACTCAATGCTCTGATTTATAAAGGCTAGCATACCAAAAGCTTTCTTTACCACCCTATCTATATGAGATTCCACCTTCAAGGAACAATGCACGGTTATACCCAGATCCCTCTGTTCAACTGTATTCTTCAATTCCCTACCATTTACCATGTACGTCCTATTTTGATTTGTCCTGCCAAGGTGTAGCACCTCACATTTATTAATTTTGTCATCCAATCATCATTTACTGCAAGCATATTGTGGGCTAACAAATCATTTACTACAAGCACATTGCGGGCTAACAAATCGTTTATTGTAAGCACATTGCGGGCTAACAAATCATTTATTGCAAGCACATTGCTGACTCACAGTTGACTCATGGTGTAGAATAGTAAGATTAAACGAGAACTTACCAGTTTGAAGTTTGATCTGTATTTTATGAGGAGTTACTATGAGGGATTACGTGAAGAACCCGCTCAGCATGCATGCGCGGCATACTTCAAAGCAGCAGTGTGGAATCACAGATAGACACAGTTATTGAAGTAAACATAGTAAAGATAAGGAGACATCAGTTTATGAATTTGACCCATATTATTGAGGGTGGGAGCAGAGGGCACGTAATCCCTCATCATAGCTCCTCATAAAATACAGATCAAACTTCAAACTGGTAAGTTCTCGTTTAATCTTACTATTTTATTTCGGAGTCACGTGAGTGATTCCGTGAAGATTTCAAAGCTCTGTGATTTCAAACCATGTAACAGTTATTACTACATCACTGCCGAAGTCTTTGAGGGAGGAACCAACCAATGAATCTGTTTGTAGAAAAACACAATGGTATTTTTTAACAATAACAACAAAGAAATTAAATTGCTCCCCTGGGCTTAAATTAAATATTTGCAGTCTGTAAAATCTTTCCTGCAAATAAAACAGGTTTTGCCAACGGCTTATTATAATATTTCTGAACGGTCTTCCCCCCCACCATCCTGCTGTAGCCAGGATGTGGTTTATAGGCACGTCCATTCTTTTAGCGGTCGACCGGTTTTGCCTGGTGGAATGAAATTTGTACATGTTAGTTTTTATGCCAGCAGCTTTTAGCACCTGCTTGAGCCATCTCGAAATGGCTCGTCACCCGACCATAAGATTTTTATGACTGACCCACAAGGCTTTTCATCTCCCTCGAATATTTTGGTTGTGTCTATGTAGGATAGTAGGGTCATGGCACATAACCGTGTTTCTGGTGGGTAAGCCCGGAATTCCACGACTGGATTAGGTGTTCATGGTCTGCTCTGTTTGATCATTCCCTGGATAACGACAGAGATCTGGTCTGGAGCTGTGAGCATGGTGTCCAGTCGCAATAGGTGTAGTGACTGGACCCTCTGTAAAGATACAAGTGCCATCAACATGAGTGTTTTGAGCATAGATGGTTCCAGGTTGAGGGATCTGGCTGGTGGCCATCCCCTGAGGAATGTCAGGACCACACTGACATCCCATGTATGGGTGTACCTTGGTCTAGGGGTTAGAGTTGTAAATACCCTTCATTAGTTTGACCACCAACTGGTGGGATCCCATGGCCTGTTGTCCTGGAGCTGGTTTTAAATAGACAGGCAGGGCAATTCTAGTTGTGTTGATGGCTCTGTAGCTGAGTCCTTCATCGTGGTGAAGGTTCACCAGGAATTCCAGTACATTGGTAACTGTTGAGGTTGAGTAGGTGGTCCCTGTATCCAAGCAGTACTTCTCCCATTTTTTGATGCTGGACAAGTGCTGTTTTTTAGCGGATGTTCGGAGGGATGCTGACATGGTGTCGACGGTTTGTTCTGATAATCCCAGTCCCAGAAGTGGTTTGTGCAGAATCTGCAATCCAGGAGTTAGATTTTTCCATGGCACGGTGGCTTGTGCCCGACATTGGGTGTTAATAACTCTGGGTCACTGGGGAATACCATCGGAGTTTCAACAACCATGTCATGGAGTATTGGGAACCATGGCTGCGTAGGCCAGTCGGGTACTATCAAAATACCTGAAGCAGAGTCTGATGAGGCAGAAGGGAGGAAATGCATAGAAGAAGAATTTCCCCAATCCAGTGTGAACGCATCTACCGCTGCTGCCTCAGGGTCTGGTTCCCAAGCGACATACATAGGTACCTGTTGATTTAGCCTTGATGCAAATAAATCAATATCTGGCGAGCCATATTGCTTGATAACTTTTGTGAGAAAAATGTTGGGGTTTTTAACATCCATTCGATGTTGTCATTAAATTTACATGACCTGGTGTCTGCCACTGTATTTAGCTTACCTGGCAGGTGAGTTACTGATAGCCAAATATGTCTTTGGACACACCATTGCCAAATTGTGTTGATCAACTTGTCGCATGATATCGGTTTTATGCTGCCCATATGGTTAATGTAGGCCACCACCGTAATATTATCTATTTATAACCGTACATGCAAGTGATGCATATTGATGCATATGCTTTTAAACCATAAAAGTCACCCAACATCTCTAGATAATTAATGCCCAGTGTAAGTTGTAACGATGATTCTGGGTTAGTCCATCTACTACTTGTGCTGGATATAGAGTTAGTTGCTCCCCAGCCTTGAGCACTGGCATCTGTTTGGATAACTGACGTAGGGTTAGTGATGATAATAGGCTGAAACTATGTCAAACATTTTTTGCCCACCACTGTAGTTCTGATATTACTTCAGTGGGTAACTTCATGAAACGTTCATAATGACCTGTATGTCATTTTTGGTACAAAGGTCTGAATTATGTAGCCGGAAATGCTGCTACCATTTTCCCAATTATTCTGTTACTTGTCGAGTAGTTGGTAGTTTGTTGACCATTAAATTGTTGCATGATTGTGCCAATTCAACTATGTTGTCTCTTGGCAATGTTACAGTCACGTAGACTGAATTAATTGTGAAGCCCAATTAGTCCATGATAGTGAATGGTTTCAACTTATATGTATCTGGATGTAAGACAACCCCAGGGTTTCAAATAACTGTTTGGTAGCTGAACAGCTAACATAGTCAATTTCATGGTCTTGCCTACCATTTAGGATATCATCAAGATATGCCATGACAATATGTTTTTGTCTTCTGAATATTGCCAGAGCTGGTTTTAGTGTCTTGGTGACACTCTTGGGCTGATGTGAACCCATTGGTTAACGCTTTAAACTGCTACAGCTGCCCCATCCAGGTAAATTTCAGGTATCTGCAATGATCCTTGTGAATGGTACTAAATAGTAAACATCTTTAAGATGAATGCTTGCCATGAAGTATCCTTTGGAATTTAGTTGTTTGGCAGTAACAACCGGTTCCATTTTGAAATGTATATACTTAACAAACATATTTAGTGAAGTTAAGTCAATGATGATGCGACATCCACCATATTTTTTGGGTTTAGTGAATATATTTGATACGAATTGGAAGGGTTCAGGTTTTCCCATAATACCCTTTGTAATTATTCTCACCAGTTCAGCTTGTCCGTCTTGTTTCTTTAACGGAGAGAGGAAAAATACCCTCTGGGGTGAATGTTGACCTGGTGGCAATTTTTCTAGTATGAATTGTAATTGTATTCACAAATCCCATTGAGTATATACTGATCACTCGTGATAGACTCCCATGTGTTAGTATTACTCTATATACTGGTAGGAACCAGACCCATCTACTTCCATGGTTATGGGTATTCTTCTGTTTCCTGCTGGTCCAACGAGTGTTGCACGTTGTCTGACGTGGCGGTGACGTTGGAGGGTGGTACATTTTCCATGTGGCCTGGTCTAAAGAAGACTTTCAGTGATAGAATGTGGACCCCGAGCTTTCATCAGTCCGATATGGTAGACGTTGACTGATCGATGCGATGGGGTGCTGCTGCGTAGGAATTACTGTTTTTGGTTTGCTCGTCCCGGCCCTGCCCTCATGAGCCGAAAGTTTTGTAAAACTTCTTGCATGTCCTTCATATGCTTTGTGAGGTGTTTGCCAAAGAGCAGTGGGTCTGGCTCAGTGGCTGGGGTATGCAAAACCCCGCAATGTAGGATTTTATGACAGGTCTTATGACTTGTTTACGAAGGTTGTGGTCATCTCCGTATTTGTCCATGGAATGAGGAAAAACGATGTGATGGCTGACGTCAGGCTTTTAACGGCCTCCTGCACGTGGGGTTTCCACGTAGCTGTCCACTACACCTAGCAGCTCTTCCTGTTCCTGCACCCCTTGCATACTCCCGAGATCTTCAGCCATTGCCCCTGTTCTTGACCAGCCCAGTCCTGGTCACCAAAGCTATCCTCTGGAAAGGAGGAAGCAATGGACAGTGCACAAGGCACTGTGGAGGGAGTGCCTGAACCCCCTCTGCGAGAGCGCCCCTCCTGGGGTACACCTCGCTGGAGCTCCTGCTCCAAGAGCCGCTCCATGCGGCTCAGGTGGCTGTCTCTCCCCCGCCTGTGTGGAGAGAAGTCCCCGTCCGATAAGTCGTAACCACCGGCCAGACACCTCTTCCATGGCTTTACATCCAGCCCGCTGCTCAGGCGCTAGAGGGCTGGGCTCGGACGCGGTGTCGGGGTGTAGCGGACCGCCCGGTAAGCGGTTCTACCGCCTTGTTGCTGCCCCCGTGAGATGAAACGCTCCTACGTGGAGTCGAGCGGGGGACAGGTCTGTTCAGGCGGCTGTCTTTCCCCCCCGTGCGGGTGGAAATACGTCCCGTCCGATAAGTCAGAGCCACCAGCCGAACGCCTCTTCCGTGGCGGTACTTCCAGCCCGCTGCTCAGGCGCTAGCGGGGCTTGGCTCGGCCCGGTGTCGGGATAGCAGAGCGCCGGGTAAGTGGTCCTCCCGCCTTGATGCTGCCCCCCCCTCCCCCAGATGGAACGCTCCCCCGTGGAGTCGAGCGGGGGACAGGTTTGTTGCAGAGCCTTTCTTCTCTGCCTGGAATCAAAAGGCTCCCTGTGAAAGAAAAACCCGACGTCAGCTTACCTGACGGTCCGTTCTTTCACCTCCGTAGCGGGAGCGCATGACTCCCGCTGTGCTGCTGTTGCTCTGCTGGACGTAATGCCGCGCATGCGTGCTGAGCGGGTTCTTCACGGAATCACTCACGTGACTCCGAAGTAAAATCACATATCTGGACTCTCTCGATCTTCCAGAATGACTGACTCACGTCCGGGATCCAGGGATTTATACTCCTACCCTCCCCGGAAGGGCATTACCTTAATTGCGTTGACTGACAGGTGAGAACACCAATCAGTTGATCTCACGATTTTTTAAACATTCATAAGTTTTTTATTATTTCACTGATCTGAAAAAACCTTGGGGTAACTGGTCCGGAGGAGGATGGTGAGTAAGGTGGCCAAAAAATCATAGCAATATAGGATAGCGTTTATCCTAAATTTTATTTACAACATAGGCGGAAGTGGTCATGATGAGACTTTTTGCAATAATATAGATAAATATATATATTACATCCAGCCCGCTATAAATATATCTGATTGAACATTACCTCTTTGTGTAGGGGTAGAGTGACTCTGTATAGTCTGTATTTTACATACTGTAAGAGTGACGGCCACCACACCTGGGCGATATAAAGATTTTACAGCGAGCAGCACCGGAAATTGGAGGAACAGCAGCGAGCAGCACCGGAAATTGGAGGAACAGCAGCGAGCAGCACCGGAAATTGGAGGAACAGCAGCGAGCAGCACCGGAAATTGGAGGAACAGCAGCGAGCAGCACCGGAAATTGGAGGAACAGCACCTCATAGTCCGTTTGGGGAGTCTGCATCCCGGGGGCATGAACATCGAATTCTCCCAATTTTGTTAGTCCTTGCTGTCTCCTCCCCTTTCTCAGCCCCCCTGCTGTCTCCTCCCATCCCCCAGCCTTCGGGCTCCTCCTCCTTTTTTCCTTTCTTGTCCCCGCCCACCCCCGCCCCCGATCAGTCTGAAGAAGGGTTTCGGCCCGAAACGTTGCCTATTTCCTTCGCTCCATAGATGCTGCTGCACCCGCTGAGTTTCTCCAGCTGTTTTGTGTAACCTAAAGATTTTACTAATTGATTACTAATTTTATTGCATTTTTGTCCGTTTGAGGTGAAACAAACCTTAACACAGTGTAATGTGTCCATAAATTATGTTAGTGTTTTTGTACTTGTTTTATGTTTGAAGTTTAAAGTTTGAAGTTTGAAGTTTGAAGTTTATTTAAATTCAAAGAACCTCCTTGATGTATGGCAGTACAATTTTATGTGATTACTAGACTAAGTGAAACCTATTGGTTCCCAATCACATGGGAGGCTTGGTCCCCCAATGCAACTCATTCCTCAATGCAATATTCCACCACTCACGTTTCCCCAATGCAATGGCGGGAGTGTTCTGTAGCCGGGGGACGGGGACGGCTTCAGGCGGGGCCTGTCAGGGGCTGATGGGGGTGTGTGTGGGGGAGGGTGTTTGGGGGGGTGGGGGAGGGGGGTGTGGGGAGGGGTGGTGGGGGAGGGGGGTGTGTGGGGAGAGGGAGGTGGTTGTGGGGGGAGGTGAGTGAGGGAGGGAGGTGGAAGGGGGGTGTTTTTGGAGAGGGGGTATGTGGGGAGGGGGCGGTATGGGGAAGGGGGGTGTTTGGGGAAGGGGTGTGGGGGGAGGGGGGTCGGTGGGTGAGGGGGGGTCTGGGGGAGGCGGGATGCGTGGTGATGGGTGGGGGGGGGGGGGGTTGTGGGGTAGGGTGTGTGGGGGGAGGGGTGTGTGTGTAGAGGGGGGTGTTTGGGGGAGAGTGTGTGTGTGGGTTATCGGGATGTGTGGAGGAAGGGGGGTGTGGGGTGGGGGGATGGGGGGAGGGGGGTGTGGATGAGGGGGTTGTGGGTGTGGGAGAGGGGGCTGTGGGAGAGGGGTGTAGGGCAAGGGGCATATAGGGGTGTGGGAGCTCATCGGTTCTTGGCCCCGGCTCCAGGACTCACTCAGCGGCTCCCGTCCCCAGCGCCTGTTGCGCTCACAGCCCCCGCCCGCGATCACAGCCAGCCCCCGCACGGTGAATAACATACCAACAACTTTTGTAACATTTCACCAATCAGAACAAAACTTGGAGCGCTTGGAGCAGAGGAGAACGGTGAGTATGGTGGCGACACAATCGTAGTGATATAGGGTACCGTTTTTGCACAAATTTAAAATAACGCAAACCAGAAGAGGACAAGATGAGAGTTTTAGTAATAGCATAGTTAGAAGATAAATAGAAGTCTTGACCAATTTGCTCCATGGCAGTCATGACGCAGTATGATTGGAAAACCCTTTTTAGAGCGGGCACCTACTTATGTTGAACCGGATGGCATCATCCTGCTGTAGACATCTGCTGCGTCAAACACAAGAAGAAGATAGATCTATCATAGACAATTTCTATTGTTATGCAATTATACGACTTTTTAAGCACTGTTCTTTATAATCTAATAAAACGTCAAACGATTCTTTTGTTAAGGTGATGATTATTTTTTGTTGTTAAAAATGTTGTGTTTCAATATAAACAAATAAATGCCTGACATTTTGACGGCAAATTGATGTATGAAGATATTATTTTTCAGCGAGGTGTCTCATGGCATCTCAAATATTTAAATTTAATGTATTTAGATCAATAAAACAAACACCAACACAAGCATTGTACTGCATTTAAAATAAAACTCTTTGGGGAGGATGTGGATGGCCCTGAAAAGGAACTTTTCTTGTGGTCTGTAGTGAGCTTTCTTCCTGCAGTGGTGAACTTCTGTTTGTGGTGTGGGCTGTTTGCTGCTGGTCTTCAGATCATGTTGTTCTGCCATGGTACACTGCCTAGTTTGGAGTGGTACTAAGTGCAGAGATGGTCTCTCTGCTCCTTTGGCTCTCTTTTTGTCAGTGTTTCCTGGCAGTCTCTCCAGCCCTCCAGTTCTCCATGAGCCTGGTGTGACATTTCCTGTCTGGTTGTCCACTCGGTCACATTCCACCATGGCTGCGGCTGCTGCACTTTGAGAGGCTTGTCAAGAAACACATCTGCGCCTTCCTCCCTTGCAACATGGACCCGCTACAATTCGCATACCGTTCAAACAGATCCACACATGATGCGGTCTCCCAGGTTCTGCACACCACTCTCTCATCTTGACAGCCAGAAGTGGGGCTACGTGAGGAAGCTGTTCATAGACTTCAGTTCAGCCTTCAACACGATAGTCCCCACCAGACTTGCTGAGAAGCTGCTGGAACTGGGGCTCAACACTCCCCTGTGTGCATGGGGTCTGGACTTTCTCACCACCAGGCCGCAGGTAGTCAAGATGGGAGGAAATACATCGAAGTCCCTCACCCTGAGCACAGGATTCCCCCAGGGTTGTGTCCTCAGACCCATACTGTACTCCCTGTACACACACGACTGTTCACGTTCAAGTGAGTTTATTGTCATGTGTTCCTGATAGGACAATGAAATTCTTGCTTTGCTTCAGCACACAGAACATAGTAGGCATTTACTACAAAACAGATCTGTGTGTCCAAATACCATTTTATCAATCAATTTTATCTGAAGAAGGGGTTTGTCCCGGAACGTTGCCTATTTCCTTCGCTCCATAGATGCTGTTGCACTGGCTGAGTTTCTCCAGCTTTTTTGTGTACACACATGAATAAATAAACTGATAAAATGTCAATAACAGATAATGGGTTATTAATGATCAGAGTGTTGGCCGAGCCAGGTTTAATAGCCTGATGGCTGTGGGGAAGTAGCTACAGTATTCCTGAACCTGGTTGTTGCAGTCTTCAGTCTCCTGTACCTTCTACCTGAAGGAAGCAGGGAGATGAGTGTGTGGCCAGGATGGTGTGGGTCTTTGATGATACTGCCAGCCTTTTTGAGGCAGCGACTGCGATAAATCCCCTCGATGGAAGGAAGGTCAGAGCCGATGATGGACTGGGCAGTGTTTACTACATTTTGTAGTCTTTTCCTCTCTAGGGCGCTCAAGTTGCCGAACCAAGCCACGATGCAACCGGTCAGCATGCTCCCTACGGTGCATCTGTAGAAGTTAGAGAGAGTCCTTGACAAACCGACTCTCCGTAATCTTCTCAGGAAATAGAGGCGCTGATGTGCTTTCTTAATAATTGCATTAGTATTCTCAGACCAGGAAAGATCTTCAGAGATGTGCATGCCCAGGAATTTGAAGCTCTTGACCCTTTCAACCATCGACCCGTTGATATAGACAGAACTGTGGGTCCCCATCCTAATCCTTCCAAAGTCCACAATCAGTTACTTGGTTTTGCTGGTGTTGAGGGCCAGGTTATTGTGCTGGCACCATATGGACAGTTGCTCGATTTCTCTTCTACACTCTGACTCATCCCCATCAGTGACACGTCGCACAACAGTGGTGTCGTCAGCGAACTTGATGATGGAGTTCGCACTGTGACCGGCTACGCAGTCATGAGTATAGAGTGAGTACAGCAGGGGGCTGAGCACGCAGCCTTGGGGTGCTCCCATGCTCATTGTTATCGAGGCTGACACATTTCCACCAATTCGAACAGTCTGTGGTCTATGAATGAGGAAGTCGAGGATCCAATTGAAATGAAAATGAAATGAAATGAAATGAAATGAAATGAAATGAAATGAAATGATTCAATTTATTGTCATTGTCAGTGTACAGTACAGAGACAACGAAATGCATTTTTAGCATCTCCCTTGAAAGGGAGACACAGGGCGTCGCGGTGTGCCCGCGCCTGCCGCCGTAACATTCCATTACAGGCAAAGGTGGGTGAAGTGTCTTGCCCAAGGACACAACGACAGTATGCACTCCAAGCGGGATTTGAACCGGCTACCTTCCGGTCGCCAGCCGAACTCTTAGCCCATTGTGCTATCTGTCGTCCTGCAGAGGGATGCGCAGAAACCCAGTTCTGCGAGTTTGGTAACCAGCTTGGAGGGGATAATTGTGTTAAATGCCGAGCTGTAATCGATAAATAACAGCCTGACATATGGGTTTTTGTTGTCCAAGTGGTCCAGAACGGAGTGGAGGGCCAGCGAGATCGCATCCACCGTTGATCTGTCGTGGCGGTTAACAAAGTGCAGTGGGTCCAGGTTTTTGTCGAGATAGGAGCTGATTTGCGCGATGATCAACCTCGCAAAGCACTTCATCACCACAGGCGTTAGTGCCACTGGTTGATAGTCATTGAGGCACGTCACCTTGCTCTTCTTGGGCACTGGTATAATTAATGCCATTTTAAAGGAGGTGGGAACCTCAGACCTCAGTAGTGAAAGGTTGAAAATGTCCATAAAAACTCCGGCCAGTTGGTCATCACAGGTTTTTAGAACACGACCGGGTATACCATCAGGTCCAGGTGCTTTTCGATGGTTCACCCCTCTGAAGGATTTTCTGACGTCGGCCTCTGTGACTGTGACTGAAATACCATCACAGTGATTGGTGGCTCGGGAAGGCACATCAATATACTCCCTATCAAAGCGTGCATAAAACGCATTGAGCTCGTCAGGGAGTGATGTTACGCCGACATTCGAGCTGCCTCTTTATTTCACCTTGTAGGAGGTGATTGCATTCAGACCCCGTCACAGCTGCCGAACATCCGCCTCATCCTCCAGTTTGGAGTAGAAGTCCCTTTTGATAGCCTTACCAAGGTTGTATCTAGACTTCTTGTAAACACTGTAAACACCAGACATGAATGCACGGTGTCTGGACTTCAGAAGAGTACAGATCTCAAAGTGGTTGGTTTGAATCAAAGCACAGCAAATGATTGATGGGGAGGGGGGCTGTGGGAGAGCGATGTAGGGCAAGGGGCATATAGGGGTGGGGGGAGTGCAAACGGGGTGTGGGAGCTCACCGGTTCTTGGCCCCGGCTCCAGGACTCACTCAGCGGCTCCCGTCCCCAGCGCCTGTTGCGCTCACAGCCCCCGCCCGCGATCACAGCCAGCCCCCGCCCGGTGAATAACATACCAATAACTTTTGTAATATTTCACCGATCAGAACAAAACTTGGAGCGCTTGGAGCAGAGGAGAACGGTGAGTATGGTGGCGACACATTCGTAGTGATATAGGGTACCGTTTTTGCACAAATTTAAAATAACGCAAACCAGAAGAGGACAAGGTGAGAGTTTTAGTAATAGCATAGTTAGAAGATAAATGGAAGTCTTGACCAATTTGCTCCATGGCAGTCATGACGCAGTATGATTGGAAAACCCTTTTTAGAGTGGGCACCTACTTATGTTGAACCGGATGGCATCATCCTGCTGTAGACATCTACTGCCTCAAACACAAGAAGAAGATAGATCTATCATAGACAATTTCAATTGTTATGCAATTATACGACTTTAAGCAAAGTTGTGTGTTCTTTATAATCTAATAAAAAGTCAAACGATTCTTTTGTTAAGGTGATGATTATTTTTTGTTGTTACAAATGGTGTGTTTCAATATAAATAAAGGAAATGCCTGACATTTTGACGGCAAATTGATGTATGAAGATATTATTTTTCAACGATCTCATGACATCACAAATATTTAAATTGAATGTATTTTGATCAATAAAACAAACACCAACTCTGTGCATCATGCATTGTACTGCATTTAAAATTAAACTCTTTGGGGAGGATGTGGGTGGCACTGAAAAGGAACTTTTCTTGTGGTCTGTTGTGAGCTCTCTTCCTGTAGTGGTGGACTTCTGTTTGTGGTGTGGGCTGTATGTTGCTGGTCTTCAGATCATGTTGTTCAGCCATGGTACACTGCCTAGTTTGGAGTGGTACTAAGTGCAGAGATGGTCTCTCTGCTCCTTTGGCTCTCTTTGTCAGTGTTTCCTGGCAGTCTCTCCAGCCCTCCAGTTCTCCATGAGCCTGGTGTGACATTTCCTGTCTGTTTGTCCACTCGGTCACACTCCACCATGGCTGCTGCTGTTGCACTTCTGGTATGGATCAGGTTGTGGAGGACACATGCTGCATAGACAACCGTCTACATTCTTGGGCTCCTGCTCCATTGTAGTCAGCAAGCATCTGAATCTGCTGGCGAGGATGCCAAAGGTGTTTCCCACAACCCTCCTAGCCCTGGACAGCCTGTAGTTGAAGATCCAATGCTCCCTTGGCCTGTGAGAGTATGGCATCATCATCCATGACCTGAGTGTGTGGTGTGGTGGATGTCTGGGTTGTCTTCTCCTGGCAGAGGTTCTGGATCAAGAAAGCCTGCTGTTCCTTCTTCCAGTGCTTGCCCAATGGAGGTCTCTCTCTAGATCCCACCATCTGTGATACTGCCAGGTGTGCCCACATCCACAAACAGGAAGTTGTAGTTTGCATCCACCAGAGCCAGGAGTATGATTGAATGAAACTTCTTGTAATTGAAGTGTATTGAACCTCCCTTGGATGGACACCTGATGGCCACATGCTTGCCGTCAACTGCCCCACATGTGTGCTGGAAGTTTCATCTTTTATCAAAGCCCTGCGCCATTCATCCACTCATCTGGTGTACTAGGGCAGACCATCACTCCATCTTCATAAGCATTGATGATGGCTTCACAGGTCTCTTGGACAATATTTCTGATGGTGTTGTGGGCCACAAGAAAGTTGTAGGAGAGGCTCTTTTAGGAGTCTCCTGATACCAGGTAGCGGAGGGTGATGGCTAGGCGCATGCCTGGTTCCAGTGGCTT
The DNA here is from genome assembly GCF_028641065.1 of Leucoraja erinaceus. Classification (NCBI taxonomy): domain Eukaryota; kingdom Metazoa; phylum Chordata; class Chondrichthyes; order Rajiformes; family Rajidae; genus Leucoraja; species Leucoraja erinaceus. The sequence goes on along the minus strand of NW_026576176.1, from coordinate 44,151 downwards.
CCTCATGAAGGTCTCCTTTTTCACCCTTCAGCTGCTGGAACAGCTCAGGGGGGAGCCTACTGAAGTTTCTGAAGGCAGCCTCATCTTCTTGCTGTAGCTCAGTCATCAGAAACATAGAAACATAGAAATTAGGTGCAGTAGTAGGCCATTCGGCCCTTCGAGCCTGCACCGCCATTCAATATGATCATGGCTGATCATCCAACTCAGTATCCCGTACCTGCCTTTTCTCCATACCCCCTGATCCCCTTAGCCACAAGGGCCACATCTAACTCAGTCTTAAATATAGCCAATGAACTGGCCTCAACTACCCTCTGTGGCAGAGAGTTCCAGAGATTCACCACTCTCTGTGTGAAAAAAGTTCTTCTCATCTCGGTTTTAAAGGATTTCCCCCTTATCCTTAAGCTGTGACCCCTTGTCCTGGACTTCCCTAGTTATCATACTGGCCCAACTTGGGTCTGCTCAAGGACAAGGTTTTTAACCACACAGACCTCTTCTTCAGCTTCTTCTTTCTGATCTATAAGCACGAGGGCTGCTGCAAGCAGCAGGGATTTTTCTTCTTGTGAGAGTAATGCTCTCTGATGTTACTCCATGGCAGTCATGATGCAGAATGATTGGAAGAGCTCATCCTACAATCCCTATAACAGGAAAATTGAATCATTCCATTGCTTTGGAGGTCAAAATGAAGATAATTGCCCTTAGTTGATGCCGATAGTCGTAGCTCATCGTAGCTTGACGTTGGTTGTTGTAGGTGTGAACGTATGTGTTGTCGTGGGTGTGGGTCGTAGGTGGATGTCCTAAGTTGTGACTATTGGGTTGCAGTCGCTTAACGTTGACTAGGTTGTAGGTTGTTGTAGCATGCCGTAGACAATATCATGGGGATGTCCTGTCGACGATTTTTTGGCGATCTGCAAGACTATGACAGTCGCCTGTAGTTGCCTAAAAAATTGCCAAGTGGGACAGGCCCATAACTCAGTGGGCCGAGCCACTTTTTCAGACACAAAACTTCACCCATTCCTTCTCTCTAGAGATACTGCCTGTTCCGCTGAGGTACTCAAGCATTCTGTGTCTATCTTTGAATTAAAACAGCATCTACAGTTCTTTCCCACAAAATGTATAACACAGCAAAGAGTAGCCGGAAGCTAGAGGATTGGGAAACTTTCATAGGAGATCAGAAGGAAACAAAACGGGCAATATGGGCTCTAATGATGGGAAGTATGAAGGGAAGCTGGCCAGTAATATAAAGAAGGACAGTAAAAGCTTCTTTAGATATGTTAAGGGAAAAAGAGTAGCAAAGTCAAATGTGGGTCCCTTGAAGGCAGACACGAGTGAAATTATAATGGGCAACAAGAAAATGGCAGAAGAGTTGAATAGGTACTTCGGATCTGTCTTCACTAACGAATACACAAACAATCTCCCAGATGTACTGGAGGACAGAGGATCGAAGGGGGTAGAGGAACTGAAAGACATTTTCATTAGGCGAGAAATAGTATTGGATAGGCTAATGGGACTGAAGGATAATAAACCCCCTGGGCCTGATGGTCTGCATCCCAGGGTCCTCAGGGAGGTGGCTCTAGAAATAATGGTGATCATTTTCCAATGTTCAATAGATTCAGGATCAGTTCCTGTGGATTGTATAGCTAATGTTATCCCACTTTTCAAGTAAGGAGCGAGAGAGAAAACGGGGAATTATAGACCAGTTAGCCTGACCGGTGGTGGGGAAGATGCTGGAGTCAATTATTAAAGAGGTAATAATGGGGCGTTTGGATAGCAATAAAAGGATTAGTCCAAGTCAACATGGATTTATGAAAGGAAAATCATGCTTAACTAATCTTCAGATTCAGATTCAGATTCAGATTCAGATTCAGATTCAACTTTAATTGTCATTGTCAGTGTAAAGTACAGAGACAACGAAATGCAGTTAGCTTCCCCCTGGAAGAGCGACATAGAATATGATTTCAATAACTAAATCTATTTACATGCATACAGTCATGGTATTTTTCCTGTGAGAGGAGTGTCCGGGGGGGGAGGGGGGGGGGGGGAGGTGTTTGGCTGTCACCGAGGTACAGTGTTGAGTAATGTAACAGCCGCAGGGAAGATGCTGTTCCTGGACCTGCTGGTCCGGCAACGGAGAAACCTGTAGTGCCTCCCGGATGGTTGGTGGGTAAACAGTCCATGGTTGGGGTGAGAGCGGTCCTTTGCGATGCTGACCGCCCTTCGCAGACAACGCTTGTTTTGGACAAACTCAAGAGTCAAGAGTCAATTTAATAGTCATTTGGACCCCTGGAGGTCCAAACGAAATGCCGTTTCTGCAGCCATACATTACACACAAATAGACCCCAGACACAACATAATTACATTTTACATAAACATCCATCACATAGCTGTGATGGAAGGCCAAAAAAACTTATCTCTCCACTGCACTCTCCCCCCCCCCCGATGTCAGAGTCAAAGTCAAAGCCCCCGGCTGGCGATGGCGATTGTCCCGCGGCCATTGAAGCCACGCCGGGTGGTGCGAGGTCGCACACCGGGTCTTGGTGTTGGAGCCCCCGGTGTGCGCTCGCAAAGTCCCGCGGCCATTCCAGCCGCGCGGGCACTCAATGGAGGGGAGCGAGGAACCGGTGGTGCGTTGGGCAATTTTCACCACCCTCTGCAGTGCATTCTGGTCAGAGACAGAGAAGTTTAAGGGACAGAAGTTTAGTGGTAATATGAGGGGGAACTTCTTTACTCAGAGAGTGGTAGCGGTGTGGAATGAGCTTCCAGTGGAAGTGGTGGAGGCAGGTTCATTGGTATCATTTAAAAATAAATTGGATAGGCATATGGATGAGAAGGGAATGGAGGGTTATGGTATGAGTGCAGGCAGGTGGGACTAAGGGGAAAAAAAAATTGTTCGGCACGGACTTGTAGGGCCGAGATGGCCTGTTTCCGTGCTGTAATTGTTATATGGTTATATGGTTAAGTTGCCATACCATACTGTGATACAGTTGGATGCTCTCGATGGTGCAGCGGTAGAAGTTCACCAGAATCTGAGGAGACAGATGGACCTTCTTCAGTCTCCTCAGGAAGAAGAGACGCTGGTGAGCATTCTTGACCAGAGTTGACGTATTGTGGGTCCAAGAGAGGTCATTGGAGATGTTGACCCCCAGGAACCTGAAGCTGGAGACACGTTCCACCTCCGTCCCGTTAATGTGGATGGGGTGTGAGAGTGCAGCCCCTAGACTTCCTGAAGTCTACAATGAGCTCCTTGGTCTTCTTAGAGTTAAGGGCCACGTTGTTGTCAGCGCACCATGCTGCTGGTAGCTGGACCTCCTCCCTATAGGCCGACTCTTCGTTGTTGCTGATGAGGCCAATCACCATTGTATCATCTGCATACTTGATGCTGGTGTTAGTACCATGTACAGGTGTGCAGTCGTAGGTGAAGAGGGAGTAGAGGAGGGGGCTCAGCATACAGCTCTGTGGAATGCCGGTGTTCAGGGTGAGGGTTGAAGAGGTGTGCTTGTCTAACCTAACAGACTGGGGTCTGTTGGTTAGAAAGTCCAGTATCCAGTTGCAGAGGGAGTGGTTGATGCCCAGGTCACCGAGTTTGGTGATCAGTTCAGAGGGTATAATGGTGTTGAATGCTGAGCTGTAATCGATGAACAGCATTCTTACGTAAGTGTCTCTGTTGTCGAGGTGGAAGAGGGCGGAGTGAAGTGCCGTTGAGATGGCATCCTCCGTACCATGTTCTTGCGTAGGCAAACTTCTGGAATTTTTTGATGATGTGACAAGTAAAATGGATGAAGGGGAGCAAGCTTGCGGATGACACAATGCTCAGTGGCAGTGTGAACTGTGAAGAGGATGTTAGGAGGTTGCAAGCTGACCTGGACAGATTGAGTGAGTGGGCAGATGCGTGGCAGATGCAGTATAATATAGATAAATGTGAGTATAATATAGATAAATGTGATCAAAATAGGACGTACATGGTAAATGGTAGGGAATTGAAGAATACAGTTGAACAGAGGGATCTGGGAATAACCGTGCATAGTTCCTTGAAGATGGAATCCCATATAGATAGAGTGGTAAAGCTTTTGGTATACTAGCCTTTATAAATCAGAGCATTGAGTATAGAAGCTGGGATGTAATGTTAAAATTGTACAAGGCATTGGTGAGACCAAATCTGGAGTATGGTGTACAATTTTGGTCGCCCAATTATAGGAAGGATGTCAACAAAATAGAGAGAGTACAGAGGAGATTTACTAGAATGTTGCCTGGGTTTCAACAACTAAGTTACAGAGATAGGTTGAATAAGTTAGGTCTTTATTCTCTGGAGCGCAGAAGGTTAAGGGGGGACTTGATAGAGGTCTTTAAAATGATGAGAGGGATAGACAGAGTTGATGTGGACAAGCTTTTCCCTTTGAGAATAGGGAAGATTCAAACAAGAGGACATGACTTCAGAATTAAGGGACAGAAGTTTAGGGGTAACATGAGGGGGAACTTCTTTACTCAGAGAGTGGTAGCTGTGTGGAATGAGCTTCCAGTGGAAGTGGTGTCGGCAGATTCATTGGTATCATTTAAAAATAAATTGGATAGGCATATGGATGAGAAGGGAATGGAGGGTTATGGTATGAGTGCAGGCAGGTGGGACTAAGGGAAAAAAGTTGTTCGGCACGGACTTGTAGGGCCGAGATGGCCTGTTTTCGTGCTGTAATTGTTATATGGTTATATAAGTTATCTACTTTTGCGGCAAAAACAAGGGGGCAGATTATTATCTCAAAGGGGTAAGGTTTAGGTAAGGAGGAGGTGCAGCGAGACCTGGGCATCCTTGTACACCGGTCACTGAAAGTTGGCGTGCAGGTTCAGCAGGCAGTGAAGAAACCTAATGGAATGTTGGCCTTCATTTTTTTTTTGTGTTTTTTTGTTTGTTTTTTTTTGTTTATTGTATTAGAAGTTAATACAGCACAAAACAGTACAGTGGAACCTAATTTTAGGTGCCAACTATGTAATACCATAATCCATTCTATGTACAACCTCTAGTTTTATGTTATGAGAAGGAAGTAAGCAAGACAAGAAAAAGAAAACAATAGAAAGAGGAAAAAGTGAAAAAATAGATGGTAGAGAGTAGAAAAACGTGAAGTGTGTATATAAAAAATAAAAAAGAAAGAGATAAAGTGGAAAGTAGAAATAGAAGAGAAGGCCCCTTAAAAGAGAATTTTTCAAATCTGTATTCGGAGATGTAGATCTATCCGCGTCATGAACTGAAATCAGCAATCTTTACAGTACCGCTGCATCACATGATTCCAAAAAGTCGATGAAAGGAGACCAGCTCCTTAAGAATTGGTCATATTTATCTATTAGTCGGAGTCTCATTTCTTCAAGGTGTGCTATGTCCATCATATTCCTAATCCACATTTTAACAGTTGGTATGGTTGTATTTTTCCAAAATTTAAGTATCAATTTCTTTCCAATTATTAACCCATAATTAAAAAAAACATTTTGATCTTTATTTAAATTGGTATCTTCTCCTATTATATGTTGGCCTTCTTAACAAGAGGATTTCAGTATAGGAATAAAGAGGTTCTTCTGCAGTTTTATAGGGCTCTGGTAAGACCACATCTGGAGTATTGTGTACAGTTTTGGTCTCCTAATTTGAGGAAGGACATCCTTGTGATTGAGGCAGTGCAGTGTAGGTTCACGAGATTGATCCCTGGGATGACGGAGCTGTCATATGAGGAAAGATGGAAAAGATTAGACTTGTATTCACTGGAGTTAGAAGGATGAGGGGGTCTCTTATAGAAACATATAAAATTACTAGACTAAGTGGGACCCGTTGGGTCCCGGCATCACACGGTAGGGCCTGGTCCACCAACACAATATTCCACCTCTTCACCAATTCCAATATTGTTGGCCTGTGGGGGGGGGGGGGGGGGGGGGGGGGGGGGGGGGGGGGGGGGGGGGGGGGGGGGGGGGGGGTGGAGGGGCTTTCTGGAGCGCTAGTATGGGTGTTGTGGGCTGAAGGGACTGTTTTCCAGAGGGCTAGTATGGACATTGTGGGCCGTATGGATTCTTGGGCTTGCGGCTCAGTCTCTCAAGCCTGCTGTGCTGGCAGCTCACTCACTCACGGCTGGTGGGCTGGCAGTTGACTCGCAGCTGTTCCTTGAAATTTTATTTCAAGCAGGGTGCAAGGCCACCAATTTCAAGTGCCGTTTTATACCATTTCAAGCAGGGTGCAAGGCCATATAACCATATAACCATATAACAATTACAGCACGGAAACAGGCCATCTCGACCCTTCTAGTCCGTGCCGAACACGTATTCTCCCCTAGTCCCATATACCTGCGTTCAGACCATACCCTCCATTCCTTTCCCGTCCATTTAACTATCCAATTTATTTTTAAATGATAAAAACGAACCTGCCTCCACCATCTTCACTGGAAGCTCATTCCACGCAGCCACCACTCTCTGAGTAAAGAAGTTCCCCTCATTTTACCCCTAAACTTCTGTCCCTTAATTCTCAAGTCATGTCCCCTTGTTTGAATCTTCCCTACTCTCAGTGGGAAAAGCTTATCCACGTCAACTCTGTCTATCTCTCTCATCATTTTAAAGACCTCTATCAAGTCCCCCCTTAACCTTCTGCGCTCAAAAGAATAAAGCCCTAACTTGTTCAACCTTTCTTTGTAACTTAGTTGCTGAAACCCAGGCAACATTCTAGTAAATCTCCTCTGTACTCTCTCTATTTTGTTGACATCCTTCCTATAATTAGGCGACCAAAATTGTACACCATACTCCAGAATTGGCCTCACCAATGCCTTGTACAATTTTAACATTACATCCCAACTTCTATACTCAATGCTCTGATTTAGAAGGCCAGCACACCAAAAGCTTTCTTTACCACCCTATCTACATGAGATTCCACTTTCAGGGAACTGTGCACAGTTATTCCCAGATCCCTCTGTTCACCTGCATTCCTCAATTCCCTACCATTTAAAATGTACGTCCTATTTTGATTTGTCCTGCCAAGATGTAGCACCTCACACTTATCAGCATCAAACTCCATCTGCCATCTTTCAGCCCACGCTTCCAACTGGCATAGAACTCTCTGTAGACTTTGAAAATATACTTCATTATCCACATCCCCACCTATCTTAGTATCATCTGCATACTTACTAATCCAATTTACCACACCATCATCCAGATCATTGATGTACATAACAAACAACAGTGGACCCAACACCTGTGGACCCTGTGGCACCCCACTCGTCACTGGCCTCTAACCTGACAAACAACCATCCACCATTACTCTCTGGCATCTCCCATTCAGCCACTGTTGAATCCATCTTGCTTCTCCACCATTAATACCCAACAATTGAACCTTCTTGACCAACCTTCCGTGAGGAACCTTGTCAAAGGCCTTACTGAAGTCCATATATACAACATTCACCACTTTACCCTCATCAATTTCCCGAGTAACCTCTTCAAAAAATTCAAGAAGATTAGGCAAACATGACCTTCCAGGCACAAATCCATGTTGACTGTTCTTAATCAGACCCTGTTTATCCAGATGCTTATATATATTATCTCTAAGTATCCTTTCCATTACTTTGCCCACCACTGACGTCAAACTAACAGGTCTATAATTGCTAGGTTTACTCTTAGACCCCTTTTTAAACAATGGAACAACATGCGCAGTACGCCAATCCTCCGGCACTATTCCCGTTTCTAATGACATTTGAAATATTTCTGTCATAGCCCCTGCTATTTCTACACTAACTTCCCTCAATGTCCTAGGGAATATCCTGTCCGGACCTGGAGACTTATCCACTTTTACATTTCTCAAAAGTGTCAGTACTTCCTCTTCTTTGATCTTCATAGTTTCCATAGCAACTCTGCTTGTTTCCCTTACCTCACATAATTCAATATCCTTCTCCTTGGTGAATACCGAAGAAAATAAATTGTTCAATAACTCCCCGATCTCTTTTGGCTCGGCAGATAGCTGTCCACTCTGACTCTCTAATGGACCAACTTTATCCCTCATCCTTTTGCTATTAATAAAGCTGTAGAAAAAACCCTTTGGATTTACTTTCACCTTACTTGTCAAAGCAACCTCAGATCTTCTTTTAGCTTTTCTAATTTCTTTCTTTTTACATTCTTTATACTACTCAAGCACCTCATTTACTCCATGCTGCCTATAATTATTGTAGATCTCTCTCTTTGTAGATCCCACATAAGAGATTAGTACATGGCATTGGGGGTTCAATATTGATGTGGATAGAGAACTGGCTGGCAAACAGGAAGCAAAGAGTAGGAGTAAACGGGTCCTTTTCACAATGGCAGGCAGTGACTAATGGGGTACCGCAAGGCTCAGTGCTGGGACGCCAGCTATTTACAATTTCTATTAAAGCAAGATTGTTCCCGATGTTGGGGAAGTCCAGAACAAGGGGTCACAGTTTAAGGATAAGGGGGAAATATATTAGGACCGAGATGAGGAAAACATACCTATGTTTCTTTTAAGAAACATAGAAACATAGAAAATAGGTGCAGGAGTAGGCCATTCGGCCCTTCGAGCCTGCACCGCCATTCAATATGATCATGGCTGATCATCCAACTCAGTATCCCGTACCTGCCTTCTCTCCATACCCTCTGATCCCCTTAGCCTCAAGGGCCACATCTAACTCTCTCTTAAATATAGCCAATGAACTGGCCTCAACTACCCTCTGTGGCAGAGAGTTCCAGAGATTCACCACTCTCTGTGTGAAAAAAGTTCTTCTCATCTCGGTTTTAAAGGATTTCCCCCTTATCCTTAAGCTGTGACCCCTTGTTCTGGACTTCCCCAACATCGGGAACAATCTTGCTGCATCTAGCCTGTCCAACCCCTTAAGAATTTTGTAAGTTTCTATAAGATCCCCTCTCAATCTCCTAAATTCTAGAGAGTATAAACCAAGTCTGTCTAGTCTTTCTTCATAAGATGTGGATAGAGAGAGTACAGAGGAGATTTACTAGAATGTTGCCTGGGTTTCAACAACTAAGTTACAGAGATAGGTTGAATGAGTTAGGTCTTTATTCTCTGGAGCGCAGAAGGTTAAGGGGGGACCTGATAGAGGTCTTTAAAATGATGAGAGGGATTGACAGAGTTGATGTGGACAAGCTTTTCCCTTTGAGAATAGGGAAGATTCAAACAAGAGGACATGACTTCAGAATGAAGGGACAGAAGTTTAGGGGTAATATGAGGGGGAACTTCTTTACTCAGAGAGTGGTAGCGGTGTGGAATGAGCTTCCAGTGGAAGTGGTGGAGGCAGGTTCATTGGTATCATTTAAAAATAAATTGGATAGGCATATGGATGAGAAGGGAATGGAGGGTTATGGTATGAGTGCAGGCAGGTGGGACTAAGGGGAAAATAAATTTGTTCGGTACGGACTTGTAGGGCCGAGATGGCCTGTTTCCGTGCTGTAATTGTTATATGATTATATGGTTGTAATATGGTTAGTCCTGACATCCCATGAATCAGTCTGGTGAACCTTCTCTGCACTCCCTCTATGGCAAGAATGTCTTTCCTCAGATTAGGACCAAGTGTCCAAACTTGGTTTTTCCGAAGCAAGTGTCCAATTTCCCTTGAAAACCATGGCTCTTTCCAATTTTTACTATTTCCTTTCAACCGAACAGGGACACAAAGATTCTGTACTCTTAAAATTTCACCTTTAAATGTCCTCCATTTCTCTTCCACATCATCCCCATAAAACAAACTGTCCCAATTTACTCCTTTTAAATCCTTTCGCATCTCCTCAAAGTTAGCCTTTCTCCAATCAAAAATGTCAGCCCTAGGTCCTGTTCTGGCCCTCTCCATAATTATATTGAAACTAATGGTATTGTGATCACTGGTCCCGAACTGTTCCCCAACGCATACCTCCGCCACCTGTCCCATCTCATTTCCTAACAGGAGGTCCAGCACCGCCCCTTCTCTAGTAGGTACTTCTATGTATTGCTGCGAAAAACTATCCTGCACACATTTTATAAACTCCAACCCATCCAGCCCATTTACAGAATGTGTTCCCAGTCTATGTGTGGAAAATTGAAATCTCCCACAATCACTACCTTGTGCTTACTACTAATATCTGCAATCTCCTTACATATTTGCTCTTCCAATTCTCGCTCCCCATTTGGCGGTCTGTAATACACCCCTATAGGTGTTGCTACCCCTTTCCCATGTCTCAGTTCCACCCAAATAGCCTCCCTTTTAGGCCACTAAAGACAGTGAGTCATGTCTCATCCAACTAAATTTCAAATATCTCCAATAATTGTAATGAATTGGTACTGAACAATATTCATCTTTCGGATCTATACTTGCCATATCACATCCTTTGAAAACCAATTGTTTAGCAGTAACAAAAGTTTCCATTTTGAAATGTTTATACTGGACATAGGAATTCAGTTGAGTTAGATCAAGAATGACCACCATCCTTCTTTCGTCTAGGAAATATATTGGACACAAACTGATGAGATTGTTGAACCGTCCTTTCAATTATACCTTTTGTAAACAACGTTTCAATTTCAGCATTTACTTGTAAAGTTTCTGGTTTTGAAAACATCAACTCGGTGTATGTTGTGTGGGTGGACGTATTTTAAAAATGAACTCAATTCGAAACCCCTGAATGCTCTCCAGTATAAACGGGTCTGATGTTATGCAGCACCATTCATTGAAGAACAATTGCAATCTACCCCCAACTCTCATCGGCGACAACAGTGAGTTGGCGTACAGGATGGAGGTGGAGCAGCTTACAGAGTGGTGTAGATCTCACAATCTCACCCTCAATGTGGAAAAGACTAAGGAAATTGTGATCGATTTCAGGAGGGCTGGAAAACAACATCACACTCCGCTGCATATTGATGGAGCTGCTGTGGAGAGGGTCAGCAGTGTGATGTTCTTGGGACTCCACCTGGCGGATGACCTGACTTCTACGACCAACACCACAGCAGTGATCAAAAGAGCTCAGCAGCGGCTCCACCCTCTCCGGAGACTAAGGAAAGCAGGTCTCCCTACTGTTCATCTAAGGACCTTCTACAGGGGCACCATCGACAGTATACTGACCTACGGCATCACTTCCTGGTATGGGAGCTGCAAGGCTTATGAACAAAACCAACTCAACAGGATAGTGAAGACAGCCAGCAGGATCATTGGTGTCCCACTCCCTTTCTTATTGGAGATCTATAAGAAGTGGAGCATCAGCAGAGCCATCTCCATTATCAAGGACCCCTATCATCCATCACACCACATCTTCTCCATTTTGCCATCTGGGAAGAGGTACAGGAGCATTAGCTGCAAAACCAGCAGGATGCCACACAGCTTCTTCCCACAGGTAATAAGACTGGTTAACGGACTGTGTTCCCTCCCCATATATCGTTCACCAACACATTCAACCTCGTCCATACTTTGACAGCTAGGCACCTGTCAAATCAAAGCCACTGTTGGTCGGAATGTCTGTTTTTATTTTATTGTAAATTTTAGGCCTACTTTCTGTTTTTAGATATGGTAATTTTAATTATTTTTAAAAGCTCTATGTATTTATCCTGTTTTTATTAACTACACTGAATGGAAACTGATCGAGAAACGTTTTTTTGCATTTCATCTGTGTATGCAAGTACTCAGTTAAAATTATATTAAATAAATACTGATACTGATACTGACTAGGGACTGATCCATAGAAGATATGTCCTGAACAGGACCAGATGCACGCACATCCACAGTTGCTGGATACTTTAGCCTTCGTGTTCTGGAGGGAATAAATGTTGGTGCATGCCAATTGCGTAAAGATGGGAGAGCCCGGCTTGGCCCTTGACCCGCACCAACATCAGTGACCTGTCTGTAGGGGTGTAATCGACGAGGCGGAATTCTACCAGTCGGATATGCCTTAATGGGGCCGACCGTCTTCGCCTCGTCATCCAATTCTTTCACTTGTTTTGACAGATCCTCACCAAACAGGTTCGGTGGTTGTATTTTAGTTGATCTGCACTGTGCTGCAAATTTTGGATTTAGAGTTGGTCTTATTGCATTTTTCCGAAGGCATTTTATTTCAAAGTGGGCATTGCACAACAGGGCCAATGCACCTGTTGTGTATCAGATAGTGGTGCCCCTTCAACTGATCTTCCAAAAGCCGTAATGCCTGATCCAACCAATTTTATGACTTTTTACAGCCTTAATTCCTGTGTTTATCCAAGAAAATTGATGCTGCTCGAGAAGAATCAAGGGAAATGCATACTTCTCTGAAGCAGAAACTCAGTGACTGTGATCAGAAAACAGCACTGGAATTTGAAAGACTAGAAAGTGATTATAAAAATAAATTCGATATGTTGATTGAAGAGATGAAACAGTCTGACACTGTGATAGAAGAGATTACAACTGAAATGAAGGAGATGGCTCGTGAAATATCGATTCTGAAAAAGGAACAAAGTGATAATCGGGAGCAATTGATTAAATTGACGGACAAATGTCAAGGTTTGGAGGCGATGTCAAGAAGACTGAACTTAAGGATTGTAGGAGTAAAGGAGGGACGAGAGCAAGGAATTGATATGCCGGAGCTTGTCTCCAAAATAATCAAAGAGGTCTTTAAGCTGAAGGAAAATGTGAGGATTGATGTGGCTCACAGAGTCGGTCCTCCCCGATGAGAAACAAATGCTCCCCCAAGACAAATTATTGCGAAGTTCTTAAATATTTCAACCCCGGAAAAACTCTTGAAGATGATACCACATGGTGAGAGGCTTATATTCGAGGGAGAGTCCGTGAGATTCTATAGGGACTACCCTCGCGAAGTAATGGAGAAAAGGAAATGATTCAAAAAAGCAAGCAACACTTTGCAAGAACAACGAGGGATAAGATACGGCGTGGTCTATCCGGCCAAGATGCTTATTTCTTACAAAACAACTCAACGTTCATTCAGGGATCCGGAGAAGGCACTTAAGTATGCACAAGAGATTGTACAGAAAATTGAGAAGGATGATGATTAAAACTTTCAATAAAAATCTGTACTACAATTAAGATGGCGGACCTGCTTCAGGCACTAACCAGACAGCCTTATCTCAATGGAATGTGTTTTCAATGACAGAGTTCAGATTTCACCTTGAACGAAAAGTTAGAAGATAAACAACTGAAGAAGTAAATTACAGGCTGAAGAAAATCAGCAGAACGGATATTATGGACTGAATTTAAAGCTTTAACTATTATAATGAAGATTAAATAGTAAAGAACCAACTAATTATATGAAGTTTATTAAATTACTAACAGTTAAATAATTCCAATAGATGAAATGTAAGGAAATATATCCTGTATGTATTCTAATACTCAATAACTAATGAAAATAGGTATAAGAAGATTATAATACTAGAAACCTGTAGTAAAGGGGGGGTTTAAGGATTTGGAATAGTTCCAAAGGTTCCGACAGGAAGATGGTTACTATTAAGGTAAGGAAAATTAAACCTTGGAACAGGCTGGTAATTAGGTGCATCTCTGAGTATAAGGACAAGGCCTGTCCTTATGTCTTATGATTTCATGATTGTAAGTAAGAAATAAGAATTTTACTTCGGAGTCACGTGAGTGACTACGTGAAGAACCCGCTCAGTGCGCAGGCGCGGCATTACGCTAGCAGCGCAACAGCGGCGGCAGCTGGAGTCAGGCTCTCCAGCTGCAGGATAAAACAAGACCGTTCAGGTAAGTGTTTTTTGAACAGGAGTAGGAGAAAAATTGCGAGTATGGCTGCTAGACAAAAGCGACTCGCTAAGAGAACTGGTGCCTGCCCGACTCCCCCCGAGGAGGGTTCGAAATCTGGGCGGCAGCCACTGGCGGCGGGACCGCTTTTTGACCACAACCAAGGACTGGTGAAAGCTCGGGGACCGCTTCATATTACCCCCAAAGGTCTTTTTTAGACATGGGCCCATGGAAGATGCACCGCCCTTCGACAGCACCAACATCAGCATACCAGCAGACCCGCGCCTACAAGAAGAAACAGCTCAAGAAACGGCAATAAACTTGGCGGTAGGTGGGTCTGGTTCCTGCCAGCATACACAGAACAAGGGTGCTCTACTAACAGGGGGGCGTTTACACTTGTTCAAAAAAGCTTGGGGTACTGTCACAAATAACAAATATATACTCAACAGTATTAGTGGATACAAAATTGAATTTAAAATGGGCATATTACCACCGGTTCAGCATATACCCCAAAGGGTATTTTCCCCCTCTGAGAAAGAGAAGCGGGAAGGACAAGCTGAACTAGAAAGGCTCATGTTAAAAGGAATAATTGAAAAGACCAGACATGAACGATTGGAATTTGTATCAAGCATATTTACTAAAACTAAAAAAGATGGTGGATGTCGCATCATCATTGATCTAACATCACTAAATAAATCTGTTGAGTATATACACTTCAAAATGGAGACGTTTGTCACTGCCAGATAGCTGATCTCCAAAGGATACTTCATGGCAAGCATTGATATCAAAGATGCTTACTATCTAATACACAAGGATCATTATAGATACCTAAAATTTATCTGGATGGGGCAACTATGGCAGTATAGAGCATTGCCTAATGGCCTAACCTCAGCCTCCAGATTATTTACAAAAATACTAAAAGTAGCCATGAAAATATTAAGAAAACAAAAGCATACAGTCATGGCATATTTGGATGATATCCTCATATTAGGGAAAACCAAGGAATTAGCTGTAGCAGCAGTTCTAGCTACAAAACAGCTCCTTGAAACACTGGGGTTCGTCCTACACCCAGATAAATCCAAATTGAAGCCGTTAACTACCATGGATTACTTAGGCTTCACTATGAATTCAATCCATGTGACTGTTACTTTGCCAAGGGAAAAAATGGTTGCATTAGCACAATCATGCAACAATTTAATAGTCAATAAACGACCAACAATTCGACAAGTTGCCAGAGTAATTGGAATGATTGTAGCAGCAATTCCAGCTACACAATTCGGACCTTTGCACTATCAAAATTTACAAAGAGCAAAGGTACAGACACTACATCGATGCTCGGGTCATTATGACCGAAATATGTATTTACCCACTGAAGCTATATCAGAACTACAATGGTGGGCAGACAATGTTTGGCACAGTTTCAGTCCTATTATCATCACCAATCCTAACTTAGTTATCAAAACAGATGCCAGTGCCTTAGGCTGGGGAGCAACTAACTCCATATCCAGCACAGGTGGCAGATGGACTAATTCAGAGTCATCGTTACTACACTCACTGGGCATCAACTATTTGGAAATGTTGGCCGCCTACTATGGGTTAAAAGCATATGCATCTAAAATGCAGCACGTGCATGTTAGGTTACAGATCGATAATACTACGGTGGTGGCTTACGTTAACCACATGGGTGGCATAAAATCATTATCATGCGACAAATTGGTCAATGCAATCTGGCTATGGTGTGTCAAAAGACATATTTGGTTATCAGCTGCCTATCTACCAGGTAAGCTGAATACAGTGGCAGACACCAGGTCACGAAAATTCAATGATAACATCGAATGGATGTTAGATCCAAAAATCTTTGCTAAAATTATTAAGCAATATGGAACGCCAGATATCGATTTGTTTGCATCAAGATTGAATCACCAGTTACCTATGTATGTGGCTTGGGAACCAGACCCAGAGGCAGCAGCGGTAGATGCTTTCACGCTGGATTGTGGAAATTTCTTCTTCTATGCTTTCCCTCCCTTCTGCCTCATCAGTCGGGTACTCTGGAAAATTCAGACTGACTCTGGAATTTTGGTCGTACCCGACTGGCCTACCCAACCATGGTTCCCAGTCCTTCACGACATGGTGGTCGAGTCACCAATGGTTTTCCAAAGCAACCCACAACTGCTGACTCACCCAGTATCCGGCATGAGTCACCCATACCATCTGTCTTGTACTTCCGGTGGTGTGTCTTGTACTTCCGGTGGCGCTGGTGCCAGCAGCCTCCACCTACAGCCCGGTATCTTTTTGTTTTTTTGTTTATTTTGTTATGTTAAAAGTGTATTTTTTTGTGTTTTTTGGTGTCTTTATGTGGGGGAAGAGGGCACGGTGCGGGGGATACCGTACTTCAGCCGCTTCCTGGTGAGGACGCGACTATTATTCGAGTCGCGTCCTCCCCCCCCACAGCGGCCTACCTACCTGGATTGGCGCGGCCTTTCCTGCTGGGATCGACCGGAGCTCCAGCAGCGGCAGGACAGCGCTGAAACATCGCGGGGCTGGTGATGCCTTACCGGGGGTCGCCGTCTGGAGCCCGGAGTGCTGGACCTGCTGCACCAACATCACGGAGCTGCGGTTTGCAGAGCTCCCAACGCGGGCGGCGCTGACTAATCAACGCGGGGTCCTGTGACTCTGCCCGGCTCGACCTGCGGACTCGGGAGCTGCAGACTCCGGCAGCGGGAGGCGGCTGATCGGGAGGTCCGGGCCGCTGAGGAGGAGGATGCTCACCGTCGGGGTTCGGCGTCGGCGTTCCACCAGCCCGGCGTGAGGGCCTGAACATCGGGCCACCCGGGGCGGCGACTGCAGGTGCTCGGAAGGCCCCGACTACGGATGGACACGGAGGGGAGGCTGGCTGGACTATGGTGCCGTCCTCACCTGGGTGCCATTTATGTTATGTTGTGTTGTGGACTTTTTGTGTTTGTGCTTTTGTTAAATTTTTAATTCAATTTCAATTTTATTTTTTAATATGTTTTATTATTTATTTATTATTTATTTTTATTATTTTTCTTGTGATTTTTTTTTTAAACGATACTGCTGTACGGGAAATTCATTTCGTTGTCTCAAAGCGAGGCAACGACAATAAAATTTGAATACAAGAATACAAGAATACAAGACCATCAATATATTAAACTCCTGGGTTGTAGGTTCTAAACAGACCTTACCAGGGACTGGGATTATCAGAAAGAACAATCACCACCATGTCGGCAGCCCTGCGGAATTCCACCAAGAAGCAGTACCTGACGTACATCAAAAAATGGGAGAAATACTGCTTGGACGCAGGGACAACGTATGAAACAGCCACAATCACCGACGTGTTGGAGTTCCTGGCCCACTTACACCATGATGAGAAGATGAGCTACAGTGCCGTAAATGCAGCACGAAGCGCCCTGTCTGCTTATCTAAAACCAGCAGGACACCAGAGCATAGGGTCCCATCCACTGGTGATAAAACTCCTAAAGGGTATTTAAAATAACAAACCCCCAAAACCCAGGTATACCCATGTATGGGATATTAGTGTGGTGTTATCATATCTCAGAGGATGGCCACCAGCTGGATCCCTCAGTCTAGAGGAGTCTACGCTAAAAACACTCATGCTCATGGCTCTCGTTTCCGCTCAAAGGGTCCAGTCACTACACAAGCTACGACTGGACAACATGGTAATTACCCCAGACTGCATCACGTTCGTTATTCCAGATCTGGTGAAACAAAGCAGGCCAGGAATGCCCAATTCACCGATAATATTCCGGGCCTACCCACCAGAACCAAGGTTATGTGTTGTGACCCATCTCCAGAAATATTTAGACACAACCCACAAACTTAGAGGGAGTGAAAAAGCCTTATGGGTCAGCCACAGAAAACCTTTTGGACGGGTAACTAGCCAAACCATTTCAAGGTGGCTAAAGCAGGTGCTGAAAGCTGCGGGAATCGATACTAACATTTTTAAATCCCATTCCACCAGGGCAGCATCAACATCAGCGGCGGAACGCATGGACGTCCCAATAGACCACATCCTAAATACGGCAGGATGGTCGAGGGAGTCGACATTCCGTAATTTTTATAATAAACCGCTGATGAAACCAGACCTGTTTGCAGAGAAAATTTTACAAACTGCAAATCTTTAATTTAAGCCCGGGGGAGCATTTTGAATTTTTGTTATTGTTAATAAACACTTTTTGTTTTGAAAACAAACAGATTCTTTGGTCATTATGATACCACTTCCTCCCTCAAGAACTTCGGCAGCGAGTGATATAAAGCTGTTACACGGTTTGAAATCACAGACCTTTGAAATCTTCACGTAGTCACTCACGTGACTCCGAAGTAAAATAGTAAGATTAAACGAATACTTACCAGTACGAAGTTTGATCTGTATTTTATGAGGAATTACGATGAGGGATTACGTGCCCTCCGCTCCCACCCTCATTATATAGATCAAACTAGTAAACTGATGTCTCCTTAATCTTTACTATGTTCACTTCAAATATTTTGTCTATCTGTGAATCCACACCGCTGCTTGGAAGTATGCCGCGCCTGCGCACTGAGCGGGTTCTTCACGTAATCCCTCATCGTAACTCCTCATAAAATACAGATCAAACTTCGTACTGGTAAGTGCTCGTTTAATCTTACTATTATAGAAGGTTTAAAGTTTGGGTATTTAAGAGATTACGTGGAAAAGTAATGATGATGATAATTTTTTATGATGAAATGTTGGGTTTTTTTGGGTCTTTTTGGCTGGACTGGTTACATTTTTTTTTCTCTATGTAGGTTAAGATTTTTGGCTATATTAAGGGGAAATGGCATGATATTGTCTAGGACAGCTTAATTTGGGGGCTGAGCTCAATGTACAATTCCAACGGCGAAAGTCAATAATATTCGGGCCACCTTATGTGGCAACGAGAAATTAAGGTATCCCATTTTTGATACCTTAAAATCACTCTTTTTTAAAAATTATAATTCACTGTTATATGGTTTACTTAACAATAGTATTCTGTTTTTTCTATGTATTTTTCAACGCACTTCTTTTTTCTCCCTATGGAGGTTCAATAGACGGAAGAGATGTAAAATAACGTTAATAGGGGACTGTTACCCCACACCCAAAACCTCAAGGTATTTAACCACACCACATGAATTAAAACTTGCAAAGCTAATTAAGAATGCAAGACATTAGGGGAAAAAAATATGCAGGAATCACATTTTGTAGTTGGAACATTAGGGGTGCGAACGATCCAATTAAAAGGGGTAAGATTATGGCTCAATTAAAATCTTTAAAGGTGGATAT
Organism: Leucoraja erinaceus; assembly: GCF_028641065.1. Lineage (NCBI taxonomy): Eukaryota > Metazoa > Chordata > Chondrichthyes > Rajiformes > Rajidae > Leucoraja > Leucoraja erinaceus. The sequence goes on along the minus strand of NW_026576176.1, from coordinate 25,167 downwards.
TGCGTTTTTACAAGAAACGCAAACGAAATTACAAACACAGATGAGACTAAAAGCAAATTGGATAGGCCAAACTTATTATTCGTCATTTACTTCTAAAGCTAGAGGTACGGCTATTATTATTCGGAAAGGTATACCATTTATATCAAAGAACGCTATATCTGATAAGGAAGGAAGGTACACTATAGTGGCAGGAGAAATTTATTCTACACCACTGATTATGATAAATATTTATGCACCAAATTTTGTTAACCCCCAATTATTTAAGAAAATTACGGAGATAATAGATGAGTATAATTACCAAAATGTAATATTAGGGGGGATTTTAATTGTGTTATAGAGACATATTTAGATAAATCAATAAAAGTAAGGAAGAGTAAGGTTAAATATAAAACTAGTAAATTTTTAAACATATATATAAAAAACACTAATATAACAGACGTATGGAGAATAGTCAACCCTACGGGAATTGATTATTTTTTTAGTGGACACAAAATTAATTCCTTATACGATTAACCCTAAATATCACAATAGTATTATTTCTGATCACTCACCATTGACCTTTACTTTAAAACTAGAGGAAACGCCAGGTATAAAATTGTTTTGGCGTTTTAATACACAGTTAATTAATAAGCCACAAGGTTATGAGTATTTAAAACAACAAATTAAATTTGTTTTTGATACAAATGAGACACCAGGCCTTTCACCATCTTTATTATGGGAAACGTTTAAGGCATTTATACGTGGAGTTACAATCTCATATCAAAGTTACCAAAATAAAAAGAACTCCATAGAACAAGAGACTTTAGAAAAGGAAATTAAAATATTAGAATTAGATAACGCAAAAGACCCAACTTTAGATAAACAAAATAAGATCACATTATTGAAATTTATATAAACGGGGTTTATACCTAAAAGACAATCAACTAACAATTTGAGACGCCTTTTTAATATAATGTATTCATACAGTACGGAAAAGGAAGACTTGTCAGTTATATCTCTGGATGCAGAGAAAGCATTTGATCAGGTAGAATGTCAGTATTTATACAAAGTACTCCAAAAATTTAACATGGGAGAGAATTTTATCAGATGGGTTAAATTACTATATGATAAACCAATGGCAAGAATACTAACTAATAATATATTATCCTCGAAATTTCAATTATCGAGGGGCAATAGGCAGGGCTGTGTTTTATCACCCCTGCTATTTGCACTAATGATAGAGTCGCTTGCTGAAAGGATAAGAAAGCATTCGGATATTCAGGGATATAATACTAAGGATACTATTAATAAACTATCACTATATGCAGATGATATACTTTTATATATTACAAACTCCCAAACAAGCATCCCGAATTTATTAAATCTAATAGAGGAATTTGACTCTTTCTCCGGTTATAGAATAAATTGGAAAAAAGTGAAATTATGTCATTAAAACCCCAGAAAGCGAATCACCTATTAAAATTTACATTTAAAATCGCAACTAAAAAATTTAAGTATTTGGGTATTCAAGTTACTAGAAGATATAAATCATTATTTAATGCTAATTTTATACCATTATTGAATACATTTGATGACTGATTACATTTTGGAGAACGCTCCCACTGTCACTAATCGGCAGAATAAACGTTATAAAAATGATAGCGCTACCACAAATAATATATTTATTCCAATCTATACCGATATATATACCAAAACACTTTTTTTTAAAATTAGACTTGAATATTTTTAATTTTATTTGGGATTATAAAGCACATAGAATTAAAAGAAATCACTTGTGCAAACCCAAAGAGGTGGGGGGGTTTGCATTACCTAATTTTCTATACTATTATTGGGCAGTACATATTAAGAATATAATTTATTGGTTGGACAGTTCTGCTCAACAGTTGGAATGGATAAGAATGGAGAAAGAGGATGGCGCCCCTTACAATCTAGGAGCGATCATTTTTTCCCCAATAAAGCTGAATAATATGTTATATAAGAAGAATCCAATTATACAAAATACAATACGAATCTGGAAACAAATAAAATTAACTTTAAAATTAAGAAATTTATCAGTGTTAACACCAATAGTGAATAACCCAGTATTTAAACCATCTGGTATGGATAAAACATATAAACAATGGGAAAAAGTGGGAATTAAAAAGGTAGGTGATTTGTATGAATTGAGAAATTTATTATCATTTCAACAACTAAAATCAAAATTTAAATTGAATAACAATCAATATTTTAAATACCTACAGGTATGTGACTTTATGAAGAAATATATACCAAGATTCCAAAGTTTAATTTTAGACCCACTGAAAGAAATAATGAATATCAATGCGGAGTCAACAAAATTAATATCATACTTGTATAACAGTATTTTAAATATAGAATTACCATCAACAGAGGCAATTTGAGAAGCCTGGGAAAAATAATTAATTATAAAAATCTCAAAATAAACATGGGAAAAATATTTGATACATATACATAAATGTTCAATCAATGCTAGACATAACTTAATTGAATTTAAAATATTACATAGATTATATTATTCCAAAACTAGGTTGAATAAATTTTATCCAAATATTTCTCCCATTTGTGATAAATGTCTTTCACAAAATGTCAATATTACGCACTCATTTGTCTCTTTTTCAAAACTTTATAAATTTTGGTGTGATATATTTGATATATTCTCAAAGTTATATAAGACAAAAATGGAACCTAATACAGAAATTATTATATTTGGAGTAAGTGGAGATGGGAACAAATTAAATACACACCAAAATTCATTTTTCAACTATGGGTTATTAACAGCAAAAAAAACATACTTAAATTTTGGAAAAATGCTAATATACCAACATTTAAAATGTGGATCAGTAATATGCTGGACACAGCACATTTGGAAGAAATGAGACTCCTCCTAATAGACAAACAAGACCTATTCTTAAGGAGTTGGTCCCCATTTATTGATTTCTTGGATTCATGTGGTGACATAGTATCATGAAAACCCACAGTTTCAGGTATGGGTGAAAGATGATTTAGAATACAAAAAAAAAACCTCACTGTGACAATGGAATAACCTCCCTCTTGCTTTCCTTCTTCACTTATTCCTTCTCTTTCACTTTTTCTTTATTGGTTTTTCACCCACGCTCACTAATCTATTCTTCACTTTTCACAACCTCTTTTTCTTCTCTCCTTTCTCACTTCTCTCTTTAAAAAAAGGGAAGTTGTACAGAGAATGTAATTTGTTAACATCGTTTTTGTACCAATGCATTCTACTCACTTCTAATAAATAAAATATTTTTAAAAAATAAAAAATTCCTGTGTTCTCATGCTTACCCCCATTTGCCCCCAGATGGCCTAGTTTACAGTGGGCACTTTGATTGAGGTACAGTTGACAGGTGTCTCGTACTGTTTCACCGTCTCTTCCATTCTTAGCTCTTGTAACTGGTCGGAGACCATATAATTGATGTTTCTAGCCAATTTATCTTCCATTGGCTCACCAGTTCCCGTTGGTATGGCAAATTTACATGCCATATCTGGCACGTCTGGGGCTTTACTCTCGTGCCTTGGGGTATGCTCCTCCGCAATATCTCCAACCTCATGGTCAGAACAAAACTGCCCTGGCACGCTCACCTCCTCTATGAGGGAGACATCATCCAGCCCTTCACAAGGCGCTGCTGCCTTGGGCTCCAAAGTAGACCCGCGGATATAAGGCTCCTCTTGCTGGAGCAGATTTTCCCTAAACAGTCCTCTAGTAGAGGCTGCTGCCACGGGCCTATGGGGTGACCCACGGATATAAAATTCCTGTTGGAATACATCATGATGGAGCATCCTATCCATTAGGTGCTCCATCTTATCTAGACACCCCCCATAGTGGGAGGAGAATCCTCCTGGCCCGAATCATCAGAGTCCACGGGCCTTACTGATTTTCTCTCGGCTTTCCTCCCTATAGGAGTAGCCATGGTGTTTTGAGTTGGCACCGGAATAGCTGCCGCTGGCTGAACTGCCGGTGGCTCTGAAGGCGAAATGAGCGCCCGCCTGCTGACCGTAGTCCCTCGGTCTTCTTCAGTTGACTTCCCGGCGCCACGCCTCGCCCTTCCCTTCAGCGGTTTCTCCATAGTTCCTGCCTGCTCCTGAAAACCGGACTTACAGACACTCAAGAAAATGACCGCAGCGTAGTTTAAAAACTGCAGGTTTTTAACTTACCGCTGGTGGAGCTGCGTCATCCAGCCCATCGTCGCACCATGCATCTGACGTAATGACGCGCATGCGCACTGGCGGGGCTTCTTCACGGAATTACTCACGTGACTCCGAAGTAAAATGTTCCCAATGTTGGGCGAGTCCAGAACCAGGGGCCACAGTCTTAGAATAAAGGGGAGGCCATTTAAGACTCAGGTGAGAAAAAACCTATTCACCCAGAGAGTTGTGAATTTGTGGAATTCCCTGCCACAGAGGGCAGTGGAGACCAAGTCACTGGATGGGTTTAAGAGAGAGTTAGATAGAGCTCTAGGGGCTAGTGGAGTCAAGGGATATGGGGAGAAGGCAGGCACGGGTTATTGATTGGGGACGATCAGACATGATCACAATGAATAACAGTGCTGGCTTGAAGGGCCAAATGGCCTCCTCCTGCACCTATTTCCTATGTTTCTATGTTTCCAAGTGCAGTATTGTCTAAATGAGCAACCTAACTATGGAACAGGACATAGTCACACCCTTTAGTTTAAATACCTCATATTCTACAGGTAGGGATGTAGGGGAGTGGGATGCAGAGACTGGGTGAGGTGTATTGGCTGGAAGGGGAAGGGGTTACAAAGACAGGGAAGGGTGTGGGGGCCAGTGGGGAGAGGGTGACAGAGACAGGGAGAGGTGTAGGTGGGGGAAGGGGGGTGCTACAGAGTCAAGGGCACAGTGAGTTACATAGGGAATGGTTTAGGCTGTAACATTATATTCTACACTCTGCTTTTTTACTCTATTGTAATACCTCTTGCACACGTGCATGGAATTAGTTGCCTCAATAGAGGCAGGTAGGGGTGTAGGGGCCGGAGGGGAGGGGGTTACAGAGACTATGAATAGGGTCACAATACAGCATTCCCTCCACTAAGTCAAAGTCATCCCCGGTCTGGGATGAAAGGGGTTAACCATTTGCTGATAAAGGGTACTTGGTTATTTTATTTCCGTTTCCTGATGTAAATTTTCCCCTCTATACATTCGTGTTCTCCACAGAGTAACGGCAGCTGAGGACGAGGACACTAGCCCTCTGAGTGTTTGCCCAGAGACGAGCAGTGGACGGAACCCAGGTACGTAATTCCATGTCTGTGGTTCCTTCCCACGAACAACGACCTATTTAGCTGAGTTGAGACTTTGTCCAGACTCTGGTCACTAAAATACTTTGTATATTAAGGTAACTGAAGATGTTGGTTTACACCAAAGATAGACACAAAGCGCTGCAGTAACTTAGCGGGACAGGCAGCATCTCTGGGGAGTTTAGTTTAGTATTTTGACACGTGCATCGAGGTACAGTGAAAAGTTTTTGTTGCGTGCTAACCAGTAAGGGGAAAGACAACACATGATTACAATCGAAAATAAACACAAAATGCTGGAGCAACTCAGTGGGACAGGCAGCATTTCTGGATAGAAGAAGGCTCTCGGCCCGAAATGCAGAAATGCTGCCTGTCCCGCCAGCACTTAGTGTCTATCTTTGGTTTAAACCAGCATCTGCAGTTCCTTCCTACACATGATTACAATTGTTCCATTTACAGTGTACAGATAGGGGAATAGTGTTTAGTGCAAGGTAAAACCAGCAAAGTCTGATCAAAGATAGTCCCAGTGTTTAAGAAAGAACATTAGTAATAATCTTTCAAAACTCTTTAGATTCTGGAGTAGTTCCTGAGGATTGGCGGGTAGCAAACGTAACCCCACTTTTTAAGAAGGGAGGGAGAGAGAAAACAGGGAATTACAGACCAGTTAGTCTAACATCGGTAGTGGGGAAACTGCTAGAGTCAGTTATTAAAGATGGGATAGCAGCACATTTGGAAAGTGGCGAAATCATTGGACAAAGTCAGCATGGATTTACGAAAGGTAAATCATGTCTGACGAATCTTATAGAATTTTTCGAGAGTGTAACCAGTAGCGTGGATACGGGAGAACCAGTGGATGTGGTGTATCTGGACTTTCAGAAGGCTTTCGACAAGGTCCCACATAAGAGATCAGTATACAAACTTAAAGTACACGGCATTGGGGGTTCAGTATTGATGTGGATAGAGAACTGGCTGGAAAACAGGAAGCAAAGAGTAGGAGTAAACGGGTCCTTTTCAGAATGGCAGGCAGTGACTAGTGGGGCACCGCAAGGCTCAGTGCTGGGACCCCAGCTATTTACAATATATATTAATGATCTGGATGAGGGAATTGAAGGCAATATCTCCAAGTTTGCGGATGACACAAAGCTGGGGGGCAGTGTTAGCTGTGAGGAGGATGCTAGGAGACTGCAAGGTGACTTGGATAGGCTGGGTGAGTGGGAAAATGTTTGGCAGATGCAGTATAATGTGGATAAATGTGAGGTTATCCATTTTGGCGGCAAAAACAGGAAAGCTGACTATTATCTTAATGGTGGCCGACTAGGAAAAGGGGAGATGCAGCGAGACCTGGGTGTCATGGTACACCAGTCATTGAAAGTAGGCATGCAGGTGCAGCAGGCAGTGAAGAAAGCGAATGGTATGTTAGCTTTCATAGCAAAAGGATTTCAGTATAGGAGCAGGGAGGTTCTACTGCAGTTGTACAGGGTCTTGGTGAGACCACACTTGGAGTATCGCGTACAGTTTTGGTCTCCAAATCTGAGGAAGGACATTATTGCCATTGAGGGAGTGCAGAGAAGGTTCACCAGACTGATTCCTGGGATGTCAGGACTGTCTTATGAAGAAAGACTGGATAGACTTGGTTTATACTCTCTAGAATTTAGGAGATTGCGAGGGGATCTTATAGAAACGTACAAAATTCTTAAGGGGTTGTTCAGGCTAGATGCAGGAAGATTGCTCCCGATGTTGGGGAAGTCCAGGACAAGGGGTCACAGCTTAAGGATAAGGGGGAAATCCTTTAAAACCGAGATGAGAAGAACTTTTTTCACACAGAGAGTGGTGAATCTCTGGAACTCTCTGCCGCAGAGGATAGTCGAGGCCAGTTCATTGGCTATATTTAAGAGGGAGTTAGATGTGGCCCTTGTGGCTAAGGGGATCAGAGGGTATCGAGAGAAGGCAGGTACGGGATACTGAGTTGGATGATCAGCCATGATCATATTGGATGGCGGTGCAGGCTCGAAGGGCCGAATGGCCTACTCCTGCACCTAATTTCTATTTTTCTATGTTTCTAACTGCAGATGCTGGAAAAAATTGAAGGTAAACAAAAATGCTGGAATATCTAAGCGGGTGAGGCAGCATCTATGGAGCGATAGTCTGAGGGTCATCAAAGAGGTAGATAGTGGTTCAGCGCTGCTCTCTGGTTGTGGTAGGATGATTCAATTGCCTGATTACAGCTGGGAAGAAACTATTCCCGATTCTGAGAATCGGAGAGAAGAATGGGTGACGTATCAGGTCAAGACCACTCTTCAGACTGAGAGTCAGGGGAGAGGGAGACGCAGAGATAAGCAAGTGAAAGATGTGAGAACGTGACAAACAGAATGTGGTTTGAGGAAAATGTAGAATATATCATTGTTAGCTTGGAGAAGGTGACAACGAAGCAAACAGAGATAAAATTTAATCGGGGACGGTCACACTGGTCATAGAATTGAAAAGGGGAGGGATGGAGAGAGAGGGAAAGCAAGGGATACTTGAAGTTGGAGAAGTCGATATTCACGCTGACGTGATCTGCCCAAGCGAAATATGAGGAGCTGTTCCACAATTTGCGTTGGGCCTCATTCTGATAGTGAGCATAATATGGTTGAGTTCTTCATTAGGACCATAATATGGTTGAGTTCTTCATTAGGATGGGAATGACATTGTTAATTCAGAAACAAGGGTCCTGAACTTAAAGGAACATAACTTTGAGGGTATGAGACGTGAATTGTTCAAGATTGACTGGCAATTGATTTTTAATGGGTTGACGGTGGATATGCAATGGAAGCCATTTAAAGACTGCATGGATGAACTACAACAATTGTTCATCCCAGTTTGGCAAAAAAATAAGTAAGGGAATCAATGAGTAACAAGGGAAATTAGGGATAGTATCAAAACAAAACACGAAGCGTAGAAATTAGCCTACCGGAGGACTAGGAGAAATTCAGAGACCAGCAGAGGAGGACAAAGGGCTTAATTAGGAAAGGGAAAATAGATTATGAAAGAAAACTGGCTGGGAACATAAAAACTGACTGCAAATATTTTTATAGATATGTGAAAAAAAGATTAGTTGAAACAAATGTAGGTTCCTTGCAGTCAGAAACAGGTGAATTGATCAAGGGGAACAAGGACATGGCAGACCAATTGAATAACTACTTTTGTTCTATCTTCACTAAGGAAGACATCAATAATCTGCCGGAAATAGCAGGGGACTGGGGGTCAAATGAGATAGAGGAACTGAGTGAAATCCAGGTTAGCCGGGAAGTGGTGTTAGGTAAATTGAATGGATTAAAGGCCGATAAATCCCCAGGGCCAGATAGGCTGCATCCCAGAGTACTTAAGGAATTAGCCCCAGAAATAGTGGATGCATTAGTGATAATTTTTCAAAACTCTTTAAATTCTGGAACAGTTCCTGAGGATTGGAGGGTAGCTAATGTAAGCCCACTTTTTAAAAAGGGAGGGAGAGAGAAAACGGGGAATTACAGACCAGTTAGTCTAACGTTGGTAGTGGGGAAACTGCTAGAATCAGTTATCAAAGATGGGATAGCAGCACATTTGGAAAGTGGTGAAATCATTGGACAAAGTCAACATGGATTTATGAAAGGTAAATCATGTCTGACAAATCTTATAGAATTTTTCGAGGATATAACTAGTAGAGTGGATAAGGGAGAACCAGTGGATGTGTTATATCTGGACTTTCAGAAGGCTTTGACAAGGTCCCACATAAGAGATTAGTATACAAACGTAAAGCATACGGTATTGGGGGTTCAGTATTGATGTGGATAGAGAACTGGCTGGCAGACAGGAAGCAAAGAGTAGGAATAAACGGGTCCTTTTCACAATGGCAGGCAGTGACTAGTGGGGTACCGCAAGGCTCAGTGCTGGGACCCCAGCTATTTACGATATATGTTAATGATTTGGATGAGGGAATTGAATGCAACATCTCCAAGTTTGCGGATGACACAAAGCTGGGGGGGCAGTGTTAGCTGTGCGGAGAATGCTAGGAGGCTGCAAGGTGACCTGGATAGGCTGGATGAGTGGGAAAATGCAGTATAATGTGGATAAATGTGAGGTTATCCACTTTTGTGGCAAAAACAAGAAAGTAAACTATAATCTGAATGGTGGCCGATTAGGAAAAGGGGAGATGCAACGAGACCTGGGTATCATGGTACACCAGTCATTGAAAGTAGGCATGCAGGTGCAGCAGGCAGTGAAGAAGGCGAATGCTATGTTAGCATTCATAGCAAAAGGATTTGAGTATAGGAGCAGGGAGGTTCAACTGCAGATGTACAGGGTCTTGGTGAGACCACACCTGGAGTATTGCGTACAGTTTTGGTCTCCTCATCTGAGGAAAGACATTCTTGCCATAGAGGGAGTACAGAGAAGATTCACCAGACTGATTCCTGGGATATCAGGACTTTCATATGAAGAAAGACTGGATAGACTCGGTTTGTACTCGCTAGAATCTAGAAGATTGAGGGGGGATCTAATAGCAACTTACCAAATTCTTATGCGGTTGGACAGGCTAGATGCAGGAAGATTGTTCCCGATGTTGGGAAAGTCCAGAACAAGGGGTCACAGTTTATGGATAAGGGGGAAATCTTTTAGGACCGAGATGAAGAAAACATTTTTCACACAGAGAGCGGTGAGTCTCTGGAATTCTCTGCCACAGAAGGTAGTTGAGGCCAGTTCATTGGCTATATTTAAGAAGGAGTTTGATGTGACCCTTGTGGCTAAAGAGATCAGGAGTTATGGAGAGAAGGCAGGTACAGGATACTAAGTTGGATGATTAGCCATGATCATATTGAATGGCGGGTGCAGGCTCGAAGGGCCGAATGGCCTACTCCTGCACCTATTTTCGATGTTTCTATGTTTCTATGGAGGAGGACCAGGACAGAAAGGTCAATAGACAATAAGTGCAGGAGTAGGCCATTCGGCCCTTCGAGCCAGCACCGCCATTCAATGTGATCATGGCTGATCATCCACAATCAATATCCCGTTCCTGCCTTCTCCCCATATCCTTTAAGAACCCTATTTAGCTCTCTTTGAAAGTATCCAGAGAACCAGCCCCCACCGCTCTCTGAGGCAGAGAATTCCACACACTCACAAATCTTGGTGAGAAAAACTGTTTCCTCGTCTCCGTTCTAAATGGCTTACCCCATGTTCTTAAACTGTGGCCCCTGGTTCTGGACTCCCCCAACATTGGGAACATGTTTCCTGCCTCTAGCGTGTCCAAACCCTTAATAATTTTATATGTTTCAATAAGATATGATTCATACTTCTAAACTCCAGAGTATACAAGCCCAGCTGCTCCATTCTCTCAGCATTTGACAGTCCCGCCATCCCGGGAATTAACTTTGTAAACCTACGCTGCACTCCCTGAATGTCCTTCCTCAAATTAGGGGACCGAAACTGCACGCAATGCTCCAGATGTGGTCTCACTAGGGCCCTATACAACTGCAGAAGGACCTCTTTGCTCCTATACTCAACTCCTCTTGTTATAAAGGCCAACATGCCATTCACTTTCTTGACTGCCTGCAGTACTTGCATGCTTACTTTCATTGACTGATGAACAAGGACCACCAGATCCTGTTGTACTTCCCCTTTTCCCAACTTGACACGATTTAGATAATAATCTGTCTTCCTGTTTTTGCTACCAAGGTGGATAACCTCACATTTATCCACATTAAACTGCATCTGCCATGCATCTGCCTACTCCCCCAACCTGTCCACATCACCCTGCATCCTCATAGCATCCTCCTCACAGTTCACAATGCCACCCAGCTTTGTCTCAACTGCAAATTTGCTAATGTTACTTTGAATCCCTTCATCTAAATCATTGATGTATACTGTAAATAGCTGCAGTGCCAGCACCAAGCCTTGCGGTACACCACTAGTCACTGCCTGTCATTGTGAAAGGGACCCGTTAATCTGTACTCTTTGTTTCCTGTCTGCCAACCAATGTTATATCCATGTCAGCACTCTACCCCCAATACCATGTGCCCTAATTCAGAAAGGTATCTCTGTGTCTCCCTCTCTCCTGACTCTCAGTCTGTATTGTACTGGATATTATGAGCAATTTTGGGCCCTGTATCTGTGGAAGGTTGTGCTGGCTCTGGAGAGCATCCAGAGAAGGTTTACAAGAATGATCCAAGGAAAACGTGGGTTAACATATGATGAGCGTTTGTTAGCACTGGCCTATATTTGCAGGAATTTAGAAGAATGACGGGGAACCTCATTGAAAGTACAGAGCGGATGGCGTGAGGATGTTTCCACTAGTGGGAGGGCCTAGGACTAGAGGGCACAGCCTCAGAATTAAAGGACGTTCTTTTAGGAAGGAGATGACGAGGAATATCTTTAGTCAGAGGGTGGTGAATCTGTGGAATTCATTGCCACAGAGGCCTGTAGAGGCCAAGTCAGTGGATGTATATAAGGCAGAGATTGATAGATTCTTGATTAGTACCGTTGTCAGGGGTTATTGGGACAAGGCAGGAGAATGCCTTCTCCCAATAGTTGGTAGGTTCCCTACCAACCTACATGGTAAATGGTAGGGAATTGAAGAATGTAGGTGAACAGAGGGATCTGGGAATAACTGTGCACAGTTCCCTGAAAGTGGAATCTCATGTAGATAGGGTGGTAAAGAAAGCTTTTGGTGTGCTGGCCTTCATAAATCAGAGCATTGAGTATAGAAGTTGGGATGTAATGTTAAAATTGTACAAGGCATTGGTGAGGCCAATTCTGGAGTATGGTGTACAATTTTGGTCACCTAATTATAGGAAGGATGTCAACAAAATAGGGAGAGTACAGAGGAGATTTACTAGAATGTTGCCTGGGTTTCAGCAACTAAGTTACAGAGAAAGGTTGAACAAGTTAGGGCTTTATTCTTTGGAGCGCAGAAGGTTAAGGGGGGACTTGATAGAGGTTTTTAAAATGATGAGAGGGATAGACAGAGTTGACGTGGAAAAGCTTTTCTCACTGAGAGTAGGGAAGATTCAAACAAGGGGACATGACATGAGAATTAAGGGACTGAAGTTTAGGGGTAACATGAGGGGGAACTTCTTTTCTCAGAGAGTGGTAGCTGTGTGGAATGAGCTTCCTGTGAAGGTGGTGGAGGCAGGTTCGTTTTTATCATTTAAAAATAAATTGGATAGTTATATGGATGGGAAGGGAATGGAGGGTTATGGTCTGAGCGCAGGTATATGGGACTAGGGGAGATTATGTGTTCGGCACGGACTAGAAGGGTCGAGATGGCCTGTTTCCGTGCTGTAATTGTTATATGGTTATATGGTTAATGGAGTTAGGAGGGAGAGATAGATCGGCCATGATTGAATGGTGGAGTAGACAATTGGTCTATTGGCCTATTTCTGCTCCTATCACTTACAACCATATATAGTACGACTTGCCTGGGTTGATGCAAACACTGTATCCTGGTACACATGGCAATTGCATAACCATACCAATAGATGGGCTGAGAAAGGCTTGGCATGGACATGGTGGGCCAAAGGGCATGTTGCTGTGTGGATGGAGCTGTTCCCAAACCAAGCTGTGATGCATTCCAATAAAATGCTTTCTAACAAGGCCTTCGGGGGGTGGAGTGGGGAGACGGGTTTGTGTGATGGACTGGGCTATATCCACATAATGTTGGCGCAGTAGTAGAGTTGCTGCCTCACAGCACCAGAGACTCGGGTTTGATCATGACAATACAATACAATACTATACAATACAATACAATACAATACAATACAATACAATACAAATTTATTTGTCATTTGAACCTCGTTGAGGTCCAAATGGAATGTTGTTTCTGCAGTCATACATACAAAAAGAAAAAGACCCAAGACACAACACAATTCACACAGACATCCATCACAGCGCATCTCCTCCTCGCTGGTCTTGGCAAAAACGTATGGTGTTGGAGCCCCCTACCGGGCGCTAGCAAAGCCCCGCAGCCGTTGAAGCCATGCAAAGGGCGATGATGTAAGGCCCCGCTCCAGGTAATCTTCAACTCCGCAACTCGGGCGGGAGAAGTCCCCGTTGCAGAAGCCCCTAAAAGCGGTCTCCCAGCAGGGACCCGCGGGCTACCGATGTCACTGTCTGCCAGACCTGTGGTTGGAGCCTCCGAATCTCCGGGGGTCGGGTCACAGCAGCGCGCCACCACCGCTCCAGACACGGCCAGCTTCGTGATGGTACGTAAGTCCGCAGCTCCGCGACTGGAGCCCCAGGTCGTTCCTGCTGGAGGCCGCTCCACGTTGCAGCCCCAATGACAACGGAGACCCGAAAAAGAAAAGGTCGGGTCTCCCGTGCAGGGGAAAGATTTTAAAGTTTCAGGTTTGTAGGTGAATTGGCTTCGAAAAATTGTCCCTAGTGTGTGTAGGATACTGCTAGTGTGTGGATATTTCTGGTCCGCACGGACTCGGTGGGCCTATGGGCCTGTTTCCACCCTGTACCGCAAAACTAAATATAGAACAAGTGTGTGAACGGGTGATCGATGATCAGCGTAGACTCAGTGGGGGGCTGTTTCCACGCTGTACCTCTAAACTAAACTAAGATCTCAGCCATTTCTTGTGGTCTTGAGCAGAGCTGTTGCCAAACCATGGTGTAAAACAACCTAACAGTGTTCTTTCACAATTCATGTGGAGAAGTTGGTGTGAGTCAGTGGAGAAATGCTGAACTTCCTACATCTTTTGAGCAAGATGAGACATCAATGTGCCTTATTGACCACAGCTTCAATGAAGTTGATGCAGGGTATGTTGTTGGTGATAATTACAGTCATAAGGTCCTAAGTGATAAGAGCAGAATTAGGCCATTTGGCCCATCTAGTCTACTCTGCCATTCAATCATGCCTGATCTATCTCTCCCTCCTAAACCCATTCTCCTTCCTTCTCCCCATAAATCCTGACACCTGTACTAATCAAGAAGCTATCTATCTTTGCCTTTAAAAATATCCACTGACTTAGCCTCCACAGCCTTCTGTGGCAAAGAATTCCACAGATTCACCACCCTCTGACTGAAGAGATTCCTCCTCATCTCCTTCATAAAGTAATGTCCTTTCATTCTGAAGCTGTGATCTCTGGTCCTAGACTCTCCCACTAGTGGAAACATTCTCTCCACATTCACATTACCCACGCCTTTCACTATTTAGTATGTGTCAATGAGGTTCCCCCTCATTCTTCTAAACTCCAGCGAGTACAGGCCCAGTGCCGTCAAACGCTCATCATATCATATCAAGCCGTCACTCTCATAAACATCCTCTGGACCCTCTACAACACCAGTATATCCCTCCTCATATAGAGGGCCTAAAATTGCTCCCAATACTTCATATTATAAAGTCTCAACATTTTAGCATTTTATGGTCACTACCTTTGAACAGTTCTTTTACCATAATCACCCTGATCAACTCTGATTTGTTAGACAATAGTTTTAGTTCTTAGTTTTAGAGCTACAGCGCGGAAACAGGCCGTTCAGCCCAACAAGTCCACACCGGCTAGCGATCCCCGCACACCAACCCTATCCTAAGCACACTCGAGACAAATTTAAACATTTTACCGAAGCCTAATTAACCAGCAATTAACCTACGTCTTTGGAGTGTGGGAGGAAACCGCAGATTCTGGAGAAAACCCACGCAGGTCATGGAGAGAACGTACAAACTACGTACAGACATGCACCCAGAGTCAGGATCGAAGCCGGTTCTCTGGTGCTGTTGGGCAGCAACTCTACCACTGATGGTGTTATGTCTGTCTTGAAGCTGTTGTGGCACTGTAATTTCCTGTAAAAGATTATTAAAGGATCTAATCTAATCAATTAATCACTGCACCACCGTGCAGCCCTTAATGTTAAGGGAACGAAGAGAGTTTTTAATTGTCGTGCCTCCACTAATGAAACAATAAAATTCGTATTTGCTGCAACTGTACTGACCTGTTAACGCAATAACGCATAGGTAAATATACACTAATCACTCATACAATGAATTGTCATTAATACAGTTCCACCACTGATTTTCTGGCAACTGTTGGTCTGGAACCTCCTTTATTCGGGCCAAAATTACAAGAGGGCATTTGAAATCCCCCCCCCCCCCCCCCCCCCCCTTTTGAGAGGGTCAGAGGAGGTTTATGAGAATGATCCTAGGGATGATTATGTAACATATGTTGCGCGTTTGTCGGCACTGGGCCTGTACTCGCTGTAGTTTAGAAGGACGACGGGGGACCTCATTGAAACTTACCGAGTACCGAGTTGCTGCCTTGCAGCGCCAGAGACCGGGGTTTGATCCCGACTGCGGTTGATGTTTTCTCCCAGATCTTCAGTTTTTCCTCCCACACTCCAGACGTGGAGGTTTGTAGGTTAATTGGGTTGGTATAAATGTAAAATTGTCCCCAGTGTGTGTAGGATAATGTTATTGTGCGGGGTTCGCTGGTCACTGCGGACTTGGCGGGCTGACGGGCCCCTTTACGTGCTGTATCTCTAAAAACAATTTTTTTGGAAAGAATTAAAGGTATGCAAAAAAATTTACGATGATAAAGGATACAGGCCATTGTTAGTTGTGGGCCAGGTGAAAACGAGTTTGACAATGAGACTCAGCAAGGCGACATGTATCAACTAGAAGGTAGACAAAAATGCTGGAGAAACTCAGCGGGTGGGGCAGCATCTATGGAGCGAATGAAATAGGCAACGTTTCAGGCCAAAACCCTTCTTCAGAAACATTGCCTATTTCCTTCGCTCCATAGATGCTGCCGCACCCGCTGAATTTCTCCAGTATTTTTGTCTATCTTCAATTTTCCAGTATCTGCAGTTCCTTCTTGAACATGTATCAACTAGAGTCTGAAGTCCTGACCCGAAACATCACCCATTCCCTTCTCTCCAGAGATGCTGCCTGTCCTGATGAGTTATTCCAGCAGTTTGTGTCTATCTTCGATTTAATTCGTATTTGCTGCAATTATACCGACCTGTTAACGCAATAACGCACAGGCAAATATACATTAATCACTCATACAATGAATTGTCATTAATACAGTTCCACTACTGATTTTCTGGCAACTGTTGGTCTGGAACCACCTTTATTCGGGCCAAAATTACGAGAGAGCATTGAAATTCCCCCCCGCCCCCTTGAGAGGGTCCAAAGGATGCTTACGAGAATGATCCCATGGATGATTAGGTTAACATATGATGAGCGTTTGATGGCACTGGGCCTGTACTTGCTGAAGTTTAGAAGGATAACAGGGGACCTCATTGAAACTTACCGAATAGTGAAAGGTCATGATAGAGTAGATGTGGAGGGGATGTTTTCACCAGTGGGGAAGTCAAGGACCAGAGGGCACAGCCTCAGCATAAAATAACGCACTTTTCGTAAAATGAGGAGGAATTTCTTGTCAGAGGGAGGTGAATCTGTGGAATTAATTGTCGCAGAAGGCTGTGGAGGCCGTCAATGGATATTGTTAAAGCAGGAATCAATAGATTCTTGTTTAGTATAGGCGTCAGGGATTAAGGGGAGAAGGCAGGAGAATGGATTTGAGAGGAAAAGATAGATTAGCCATGATTGAAGGCCAATTTTACCACAATGAGGAATAATCTCTTAATCCCAGAGAGTGGGAGTAAAGAGGGCTTGTTCTGGTTGTTTGGCAGGATCGTTTATACCCAATGAGTGAAGAATGAAACGACCGTGGTTAACAAAGGAAGCCAAAGACAGCATAAAAGCTAAAGAGAATTCAATAGACAATAGACATTAGGTGCAGGTGCCTGCCATTCTGAAAGGGACTCGTTAATCCTACTCTTTCTTTTCCTGTCCCTGCCAAATATCCTTAAGGTTTGCCTACTTTGAAAAGGTTCTCCTCCTCCCTCCGTAGACAATTTCACAACCTCCTCTCTAACTGCTCCTCCTCTGTGATTCCCCCTTCCCTCCAACTCTACGACCACACCCTAACCCAGACCCGATACCACAGCCACATTTGCTTTCTCGGGACTTGCCTGTGCCTCCATCTTCTACCTCATGGTTTCCAGGTCCAGTTCCCTACCTCCCAGTTCGGACCATGAAAAAGTCGCAAGTACGACCAGAATTTTCGCTGATGATTGTTTGCTGTACTGTCCAATTAAGTCAGCTGATGATGAAGATGCTCTCCAAAAGGGTCTCGATACTATGGTTAAGTGGTCACAACAATGGGGCATGCAGTTCAACCCTTCCAAATGTGAAACTATGCGTGTCACCAGAAAGAGGAATCCAGGTGAAACATCTTACAATATGCTTGGTACCACCCTTGAAGAATCCAAATAAACCAAGTATCTTGGCATCAAATTGCAGAATGGTCTGCGTTGGAATGGTCAGACTCATCATGCAATGATGAAAGAGGTGTTCTAAACTTTCTGATGCGCAACCTTCTTCATTGTTCAACTTCTGTCAAGGAGAAACTATACTTCACCCTCGTTAGACCTCATTTGGACTACGCAGTTGCAACATGGAACCCATACACAAATAAAAAAAATTCTTCCATCAAACGTGTCCAAAGACAGGCAGCTCGATGACCCCTTCTCCCGTCTCCAACAGACCCCCTCCTCTTGGACTCCCCTGATGGCCATCTACCAGCTTTCGACCTTTTTATTTTAAACTGCCGGTGGGACATCAGCCGCATCAACTTCTCCACTCCCCTGTCACAATCTAACCCCTTCCCCCCCCCCCCCCCCCCCCCCGCCCTGAACGTACAGCCCTTCACTCACTCTTCAACAACCCAGACTGGGTGATCAAACCTGCCGACAAGGGAGGTGCCGTGGTCGTCTGGCACGTCGATCTCTGAGACCACTCGCCAACTCTCAGACACCTCCTCCTACTTACCCCTGGACCATGACTCCACAGACGAGCACCAGGCCACTATCTCTAGCACCATCACTGACTTCATCCACTCTGGCACCATGCCCCCCCGAGCCTCCAACCTCATCGTTCCCCAGCCCCGCACGGCCCGATTTTACCTTCTCCCCAAAATCCACAGACCTGACTGTCCTGCAGACCCATTGTCTCTGCCTGTTCGTGCCCTACTGAACTGATTTCCACATACCTTGACTCTATCCTATCCCCCTTGGTTAAATCCCTCCCTACCTATGTTCAAGACATCTCACAAGCTCTTCGTCTACTCCAGGACTTCTGTTTTCCAAGTCCTCATTCCCTTATCTTCACCATGGATGTCCAGTCACTCTACACCTCCATCCTCCACCAGGAGGGTCTCAAAGCCCACCGTTTCTTCCTCGATTGCAGAACCAAACAATCCCCATCTACCGATACAGCAGAGCTGGTCCTTACCCGTACCCTTAACTCCTCCCATTTCCTCCAAATCCAAGATTTGGTCACGCGCAAGGGTCCTAGCTATGCCTGCCTCTTTGTAGGGTACGTCGAACAATCCTTGTTCGAGGCGTACCGTAGCCCTATCCCCGAACTCTACCTCTGCTACATCGATGACTGCATTGGTGCTACCTCCTGCACCTATGCAGAACTCACCGACTTCATCCATTTCACCACTTCCATCCGGCACTCAAATTCACCTGGACCATTTCCGACATCTCCCTACCGTTTCTAGACCTCACTATCTCCATCGCAGGTAACAGACATGTGACCGACATGTACTACAAACTCACCAACTACCACAGCTAACTGGACTACACTTCTTCCCACTCTGCTTCCTGTAAGGACTCTATCCCCTATCCCCCTACTCTGTCAGCGCCGCATCTGCACCCCGAATGAAGTGTTCCAAACCTGGGCACCGGAGATGTCCTCATTCTTTAGGTAACGGGGTTCTCCTCTTCGACTATAGATGACGCTCTCACCAGGGTCTCCTCTATATCCTGTAGCTCTGCTCTCACTCGTCATTCACCCCACTTGTAACAAGGACAGAGTCCTCCTTGTCCTCACCTTCCACCCTACCAGCCGTCACATACAACAGAAAATCCTCCGACATTTTTGCCACCTCCACTGGGATCTTACCACTGGTCACATCTTTCCATCTCCTCCCCTTTCGGCTTTCCGCAGAGACCGCTCCCTCCATAACACCCTGGTCAATTCGTCCCTTCCCACCCAAACCACCCCCTCCCCTGATACTTTCCCTTGCAACCGCAGGAAATGCTACACTTCTCGTTTTACCTCTTCCCTCGACTCTATCCAAGGACCGAAGCAGTCTTTCCAGATGAGGTAGAGGTTCACCTGCACCTCCTCCAACCTCATCTATTGCATCCGCTGTTCCTGGTATCAACTGCTCTACATCGGTGAGACCAAGCGTGGGCTTGGTGATCGCTTCGCCCAACACCTCCCCTCGGTCCGCAATAACCAACCTGATCTCCTGGTGGTCAGCACTTCAACTGCCCCTCTGATTCCGAATCCAACCTTTCTGTACTGGTCCTCCTCCATGGCCAGAGTGAGTCCCACCACAAATTGGAGGAGCAGCACCTCATATCTTGCTTAGGTAGTTTACACCCCAACGATATGAACATTGACTTCTCTAATTTCAGGTAGTCCTTGCTTTCTCCCTCCATCCCCTTCCCTTCCCAGCTCTCCCACTGCCCACTGTCACCACCTCTTCCTTTCTTCCCCCCCCCCAACATTAGTCTGAAGAAGGGTCTCGACCTGAAACGTCGCCTATTTGTTTGCTCTACTGCCTCACCCACTAAGTTTCTCCAGCATTTTTGTCTTCCTTCGATGTCCAGCATCTGCAGTTCCTTCTGAAACAATTTTCTGTCCGTGTCAGTACCCTACCCCCAATACCATGTACTCTACTTTTGCCCACTAATCTCCTATGTGGGACCTTATCAAATGCTTTCTGCAAGTCCAGGTACAATACATCCACTGGCTCTCCCTTGTCCATTTTCCTAGTTACATCCTCAAAAAATTCCTGAAGATTAGTCAAGCAGTCAAGCCCC
The DNA here is from genome assembly GCF_028641065.1 of Leucoraja erinaceus. Classification (NCBI taxonomy): domain Eukaryota; kingdom Metazoa; phylum Chordata; class Chondrichthyes; order Rajiformes; family Rajidae; genus Leucoraja; species Leucoraja erinaceus. The sequence continues at coordinate 4,972 of NW_026576176.1, read as the reverse complement.
TTCATAAATCCATGCTGACCCGTACTAATGCTGTTACTGCTCTCCAAATGTGCTGCTATTTCATCTTTCATAATTGATTCCAGCATCTTCCCCACCACCAATGTCAGGCTAACTGGTCTATAATTCCGTTTTCTCTCTCCCGCCTTTCATAAAATTTTGATAACATTAGCTACCTTCCAATCCACAGGATCTGATCCTGAATCTATACAACATTGGAAAATGATCACCAATGCATCCACAATTTCTAGAGCCACTTCCTTAAGTACCCTGGGATGCAGACCATCAGGCCCTGGGGATTTATCAGCGTTCAGTCCCATCAGTCTACCCAGAACAATTTCCCGCCTAATGTGAATTTCCTTCAGTTCTTTCGTCACTCTAGGTCCTCTGGCCACTAGTACATCTGGGAGATTGTATGTGTCTTCCTCAGTGAAGACAGATCCAAAGTACCTGCTAAACTCGTCTGCAATTTCCTTGTTCCACATAATACATTTGCCTGTTTCTGTCTTCAAGGGAGCAACTTTGGTTTTAACTAATTTCTTCCTCTTCACATACCTAAAGAAGCTTTTACTATCCTCCTTTATACTATTGGCCAGTTTACAGTCGTACCTCATCCTTTCTCCCCGTACTGCCTTTTTAGTTATATGGCGAAGATTAGAGGGACGTCTAAGGACTGCGATGCTTTTAAAAAACAGTTCGATGCTGAGAAGCATAATACATGTCCACCACCTACTTTAGTTCAGTTTAGTTTAGAGATACAGTGCGCAAACAGGCCATTCGGCCCACCGGGTCTGCACTGACCAGCGATCCCCGCACATTAACACTATCCTACACAAAGCCAATTCATACCAAGCGAATTAACCTACAAACTTGTATGTCTTTGGAGTGTGGAACGAAACCGAATATCTCAGAGAAAACGCACGCACGGGGGAACGTACAAACTCCATACATACAGCACCCGTTGTCTGGATTCAACCCAGATGTGAGGCAGCAGCTCTACCGCTGTGCAACTGTTGGTCTGGAACGTCCTGTAATCTGGACAAAATTACTTGGAATTCCCTCTCCCCCCCCCCCCCCCCCCCCCCCCCCCCCAAATTCCAATGTGCACATGAAAATGTTATGCCTCGGCGGGGCGATGCGGCCGATCTCGACCTCATTGGGACTTCCTCAGCCGATCGGCGGGTCAAAGCTGCCACCTACAGCCGGGGCTCTGGTACTGTGGCCTGACCGGAGCCGGCAGATCTGTCCCCATATCCGTTTTCCGATGCCGGTATCTCAGCAACGCGCCGGCCAAGGCGAACCATTTCCATATCATTGGACTCATGGAGGTCGTGACCTCTGTTGGTCCGGTAAAATGGACAATCCGGAAAGTTTGTAGATTGAGACTGCAGATGCTGGTTTAAACCGAAGATCGACACAAAAAGCTGAAGTAACTTAGTGGGACAGGCAGCATCTCTGGAGAGAAGGAAAGGTGACATTTCAGGTCGAGTCCCCTCTTCAGGTTGAGAGTCGGGGAAAGGGAAACAAGGGATACTAGACCAAGTGCAGACCCGTTGGGTCTGTTCCCCCAATGCGCGGTTGCGAGGGGAGGGGGCGGCCTGAGGCATCACACACACACACACACTAACTACCCCCATTGATATTATATTAATATTATTAATTCACTCCTTTTACCCCATGCCCTGCCCTATCTACACACATAGCCCCCAATTCGCAGGCACGGAGGGGGAAACCGAGGCACAGAGAGGGAGACACGGAGGCACAGAGAGATACACGGAGGGGGGGTGTGATCCCGAATGAGCCTATGGGCCGCCAGCGAGGACGGCGAAAAGCAGCGGGGGGACCAGCCGATCTGTGGCTTCTGCCAGGGTGACAGAGCCTGGCCGGGAGGGACGTGGAGGAGGGCCGCGCGGCCGCAGCCTTTATCGTCGCGCGGGGCACGCGATGAGAAGCTGGCCAGCGGGAGGTGAAAAAATAACTGAATGGGGGGGGGGGATTGAAACTGCGATGACAGCGTCTGCTTGAATGGACAGCGGGTGGCGGTGTCGCAAACGCAAGGGCATTGTGACGCAAGTGCAGCTGCTGATGTAATGAAAAAAGTGAGATTTGTAAAGGATTTTATTACAGAAAAATTACAACATTTAATGAGGAATTAAAATCGCTAGCAACATGGTAAAAATCTCTGCGTTTTTACGTCTGGTTTTCGCGGAGTAATGAATCAAAAGGAAAAATCAAAATGACATGCACCCACACACTCACAGAGTTTTAAAAGTATACTAGACCAAGTGCAGACCCGTTGGGTCTGTTTCCCAAACGGCGTTTGCGGGGGGGGGGGGGGGGGGGGGGGGGGGTCCTGCGGCATCACACTCACATTAACCACCCCCCAAACACACAGGTGAGGGGAGGGGGCGTGAGAAGAGGGGAGGGACGGGAGAGGAGGAGGAGAGGAAACGGGACAGATTTGGGAGGGAAAGGAGAGCGGAGTAGGGGGTGAGAGAGAGGGGGATGGGGAGAGATATGTGGGGGAGGGGGAGATGGGGAGGGAGGGGAGGAGGGAGGGAGGGGGAGAGGGGTTGGGGGAGAGAGGGGTAAGAGTGGGGAGGGAGAGTGGAGGGGGAAGGGGGAGACGTGGAAGAGTGGGGAGGGAGGAGGAGAGGGGTAGGGGGAGTGATGGAAGAGGGAACAGAGGGGTGGAAGAAAGAAGCGGGGGTGGTGAGAGAGGGAAGGGTGGGGTAGAGAGGGAAGGGGGTGGGGAGAGAGGGATGGGTTGCAGAGGGAGTGGGGTGAGGAGAGGGAAACATAGTGAAAAATGTTTTTCTCATCTTGGTCCTAAAAGATTTACCCCTTATCCTTAAACTGTGACCCCTTGTCCTGGACTTCCCCAACATCTGGAGAGAGGGATGGGAAGAGAGAGAGAGGGATGGGGAGAGGGAGAGGGGTGAGGAGAGGGAGAGGGGAGGAGAGAAGTGGAAGAGTGGGGAGGGAGGGAGGGGTAGAGGGGGTAGCGGGAGTGGTGGAAGAGGGACGGGGGTAGTGGTGGAAGAGGAACAGAGGGGTAGGAGGAAGGGGTGGGGAGAGAGTGGAAGGGAGGGGAAGAGAGAGGGGTGGGGTAAGTAAGTGAAGAGAAGTGGAAGAGTGGGGGGAGGGAGGGGTAGGGGGAGTGGTGGAAGGGTAGGGGGAAGGGGGCGGGGGGAGAGAGGGAAGGGGAGGGGGAGTGGTGGAAGGGGGAAGGGGGCGGGGGGAGAGAGGGAAGAGGGAAGGGGGTGGGGGAGAGAGGAATGGGTGGGAGAGGGATTAGGAGAGGGAAACATATAAATTAAGTGCAGGAGTAGGCCATTCGGCCCTTTGAGCCTGCACCACCATTCAATATGATCAATAAAATGGCATATCTATCTATATCTATCATAGCTGATCATTCAACTCAGTATCCTGTACCTGCCTTCTCTCTATACCCCTTGATCCCTTTAGCCACAAGGGCCACATCTAACTCCCTCTTAAATATAGCCAATGAACTGGCCTCAACTACCTTCTGTGCCAGTGAATTCCAGAGATTCACCACTCTCTGTGGGAAAAATGTTTTCCTCATCTCGGTCCTAAAAGATTTACCCCTTATCCTTAAACTGTGACCCTTTGTCCTGGACTTCCCCAACATCTGGAACAATCTTAGTGCATTTAGCCTGTCCAACCCCTTAAGAATTTTGTAAGTTTCTATAAGATCCCCCCTCAATCTTCTAAAATCTAGCGAGTACAAGCCAAATCTATCCAGCCTTTCATCATATGAAAGTCCTGACATCCCAGGAATCAGTCTGAAGGAGAAGGATTTGATTAAAAATGTGTACATAAACACGACGAAATGTAATCAGGAGCGGATACTTAGAAAGAAAAGTGAAATCTCTACCGAAATGGAAAAGATGTCGGCGATCTGCGTCTGGTTTCGGAGTTGCAGGGAATCAAAAGGTAGAAAGGCAGCCGGACGGATGGCATGTGGCAGCCACAGAGTTTTAATATGACAGATAGATAGATAGATAGATAGATAGATAGATAGATAGATAGATAGATAGATAGATAGATAGATAGATAGATAGATAGATAGATAGATTGATAGATGACATGGTGGCGCAGCGGCTGAGTTGCTGCCTTGCAGCGCCAGAGACCGGGGTTTGATCCCGACTGCGGATGATGTCTGAATGGAGTTTGTATGTTCTCCCCATGACCTGCATGTGTTTTCTCCCAGATCTTCAGTTTTTTCCTCCCACACTCCAGACGTGCAGGTTTGTAGGTTAATTGGCTTGGTATAAATGTAACATTGTCCCCAGTGTGTGTAGGATAATGTTAATGTGCGGGGTTCGCTGGTCACTGCGGACTTGGCGGGCTGACGGGCCCGTTTTCGTGCTGTATCTCCAAAAACTATTTTTTTGGAAAGAATTAAAGGTATGCAAAAAAATTAACGATGATAAAGGATACAGGCCATTGTTAGTTGTGGGCCAGGTGAAAATGAGTTTGACAATGAGACTCAGCAAGGCAACATGTAACTAGAGTCTGAAGTCCTTACCCAAAATGTCACCTATTCCTTCTCTCCGGAGATGAGGCCTGTCCTGCTGAGTTATTCCAGCATTTTGTGTTTATCTTCAGTTTAAACCATCTGCAGTTTCTTGCTACACACCAAATCAACTAGATTGGTTGCTAGAGTATTACTGCAATCACTATCTCTTCCAGATCGGGCAACTGGGAAGATACCTGGGATCGGACAATGATCGGGAGATCGTGCTTCCTCCTCTCCCTTCTCCAAGGTACTGTCAGCAACAACTCAGAAGTGCTTACGGGTGAGGCGGCTATTACTGGTTAGCTGCCAGTGATGAGCAGGAGTTCCACAGGGGTCGGTGCTGGGGCCGCTAAGATCGTTTTGTGGAACACTTTTGCTCAGTCCGCCTGGACCCACTTGATATTCCGGTTGCTAAATGCTTTAATTCCGCCT